>NC_053024.1:583281444-583527929 GCF_003073215.2 Triticum urartu
CTTGTATGAGGACGCCGCCTTCCCCACCGATCTTGAGACCACTGATGGTACCGCCGAGGATGACCCCACTGATGCCACCACTGATGGTGCCGCCGAGGATGCCACCACTGATGATGGCGGTGCACGCACAGATGGCAGCCAACTGAAGAGGCAACGGAAGGACCGGCGCCCGACCGTGCTCCGCACCCTCAAGGAGGAAGTTACTGAAGTGGACTCCGACGGGAATCCAACGGCGCCCGAACGAATAGTCAAGGGGTACTCACTTCAGCTCGGGTGCATTCTCCGGAGCACCATCTCGATCAACACCGAGAACCTGAGGCATCCTGACTGAGGGAATTTGCGCAACCTCCTCTTCACGAAGCTGCACGAACGATACAAGTTCCCTGCTGAATTTGAAAACACAAGCCTCAAAGCTAATAAAGTGAACAATGCTGCCCTCACGAAGATGAGCAAGGCCCTGTCTACTTGGAAAAGCAATGTGAAGAGAATGATCGAGAAAGGTGAGAGTTATGAGAAGATCAATGAGAAAAATCCTTCGATCACCGAAGATGACTACAACGACTTCAAGATCAATTGCTCGAGCACCGCAAACTCCGAATCAAGTAAGTGGGGGAAAGAAATGCGGGAGCTGAACTTAGGGGAACACACACTCGGTCCCGGCGGTTACAGAGTGGCGGTGCCTATATGGGACAAGGAGGAGGCAGACCGTGCCGAGCAAGGCCTACCGCCCCTCTTCGATAAATACGGTGACAAGCAGACCAGGAACTTTGTCAGGGCCCGGTACAAGAAGGACGCGAAAACAAAGGAGCTTACCACGGATCTGAAGACCAGGGCGCTTGAGCTTGTTCTGGTAAGGAATACACCCCCGCGTAATTAGCTCCATATGGTTGCATTCTAATTAATGAAGCCAAATTTCTAAATGGTTCACATTCCTTCCGCAGGCGACTGAAAGCAGTAGCACGGGGTCGACTAAGAGCAACCCTTGGGACACCACTCTAAATAGGGCGTTGAATATAATGAAGAACAAGGATAAGCTCAGTAAGCCGACGTCAGCTGGTCGTGTGGCCGGCAAAGGCTTGTCGACAAAATGGTCGTCATACTATAACACTGGTGGGCGAAAGGAGAAAAAGACTAGCTCGGAAAGCCCGGTGCGCGAGGTTCAAGAACTCAAGGCACAGGTGGCGCGGATTTCGGAGATTGTCCAAGAGCAAGTGCAACAACAACTCGGAGCGACGATCACCGCCATTGTGCCTACCTTGATCCAGGGGATTAGTGCGTGGATTGCGGGCGGCCAACAGGGGCCACCCCCGATTCCTAGCTTCATGGCCAGCAACTCATAGAACGCGATGGCGGGGCCATTGGTGTCTCTGGCGGAGGCGGCATTGGTGTCTCCGACGCCGGCACGGGAGCTTAATGCACCCGGGTGTACGCCGGCCGGCACCTCTGCAGCAAGCGGCCCCTCCGTCAACTGCACGCTCGCCGTTGGCGGTGCCTCGACATTAGCCGAGCTCGACGCCATCATCACGGTAACTAATTAAGCCTCTCTCAGCCGAGGACTTCATCTCCTTGCCTTTGACTGGGCATCCCTGACGCCCTACATGTTTTCGCAGGGCGCCGCCGACGTTCCGTGCACTCTCCTGCACTTTGTGAACAACGAGTTGGTCGATGTCGCCAAGGGCAAAATCGTTCAACCGGGCAACCCCTTGTTCCACGGTACCAAGATGCCACCCAACTTGTTTAGGGTTCAACTGGTTCGGGTGCTGCTAGGCTGCGACGAGTTGTTACCTCCGATTCGACCCGTCGGGGCCGACGATGATGACGTGATGACCCTCAGCGCCTGCCTGAGCTGGCCCCTGCTTTGGCCGAAGAGCCAGATTCGTTTGGGGGCGGGGGACACCACCCCAAAGACAACACCGCCAGTCGTGCCGGCGCCAAGTCGGCCCCATGGCAAGACCTCCGCAACGGTGCCGGACATCCCTATGCCACTGGATCCAAACATGCATATGGCACAGGATCAGAACAACGACGACGACGATACATTTGCCAACGTCGATCAGTACTTTGCCGATCATGGGTACGGTGGCGACTTCATGGGGCCTCCTTCTCAAGAACCCAACCCAACAAAAGACGTGCGCGATCTAGCTGGTACCGTGGAGAAGCCAGGTTGAAACAGGCGTCGTCTGCCGTTCAGCTCTCAGGAGACGCCTCCAGCTGCCGACTTCACCGAGCCTCAGATAGGCGAGGTGCGAAATATTATCAGCCCCAACACACTCAAGAAGGCGGTCTGTGAGCAGAACTCGGTCCCATTATAGGAGAATAAGAAGGCACGCAAAAGAAAGACTAACAAGGGTGCGGGCCAGCCGGCACCGAGTACGATCCGTGCTCAGGACGGGCCACCTTCACCTGAGGATATTTCGAGGAGGGTGCATGTGGCGGGTAGACCGATGCTACCGAGAAATATGCTCGATGCTGCAACCGGTGCTATGCGGAGTCTGCATGACAGTGTTCTTTCTTTGGAGAAGCGGCGTCTCGGAGAGAAGGATGTGGCATACCCGGTTTTCGCGGCCAAGGTGCCAGAGGGCAAGGGCTTTCTGGATAACTCCATCGGGGGTACGATCGTCCTGCGGTTTGATGACATCCACGCTATGTTGAACCTTCATCCACTGCACTACACCTTCGTTCGGCTATTTTCGCTGAGTATGGAGATGCGGATCACTCGCGACAAGACCCCGGACATCGTGATAGTCGACCCCTTCTACATGTGTGCCAAGATCTTGGGCAGCGCTGGGGACCGGCAAGTCGCGACTTCTTACCTCGAAGGCGTCATTCTGGCAAACCAAGATAAGGATAACTTCCTCGTGCCTTACTTTCCCGAGTAAGTCCTCCCCTCAACCGCCCCGTAACATATGAATTCTTAGATTTCGATCGTTTTTCTTTTAACATTCCGTGTTTTCTGCAGTGACACACATTGCACGCTCATCCTCCTAAGCCCCAAATATTCCATGGCCACGTATTTCGACCCGGACCGTCAGTCGAACGTAGACTACACAAATGTCAAGAAGGTTCTTGATGATATTCTCCCCGGCTACGTCAAATCTGGAGGCACCTTCACCAGGCCTATTCTTAAGTACGGCAAGCACGTGTTCTCCTACAATACGACGTTCTGTTGCGTCAAGCAGCCGCCTGGCTGTCAGAAGGGTGCCTACTACGCCATCCATCACATGCGGGCGATCGTACGGGACCATCATCAACTTCTGCTACCGAGTAAACTCAAAGATTGGGCTGCGAGCGTGTCGGCAATCCAGGACGCGGACATCAGACAAGAATTCTTTCGCATCCAGTCGGAGTTTGCGGAAATCATCCATCAAGATGTCCTTCGTACCTCGGGGCAGTTCTACCTCAGAAATCAACCGTCCAATAGTGACATCGACACAATGCTACAAATGCAGTCTGACAACGACCGTTATTTCATGACTCCCATGATAGACGGCGGCTTCATCCACGCTCCGGTCCCTTGAGTCGAGTCGAAAGCAGTGATGCTGTGTCTAGTTCTGAAACATCGATTGGATCATTTGTAATTAAACTTTAATGAACTTGTAGTATGTCTCTTTGGTTTCGAGAGTTGTTCAACTTAGATGTAATTGATGCTATTAATGTCTTGCTTTTCTCTTCCGATCGTTCTGTTGCATACTTATATATTGCTTATGTATTGTCTGTGAATTGGTACTAACATTTCGTTTGGCTACTGCATAGCGATGCCGTCGTATGTCGTGTACAAGGGAATGGTTCCTGGAGTCTACGACGACTGGGAGGAGTGTCGGAGACAGGTTCACCGATTCAGCGGTAACAGTTACAAAGGGTACACCACTAGGGCCGAGGCCGAATCTAGATACGCCCGCTATCTAGCGGGAGAGAGGAGGGAGCGCTGGAGGAACCGGATGAAGACGAGTTTCATCGTGATGATGCTCATCGTGATGACCGCAGCTCTCTTCTATGTGATGGTAGTTTAGATGATCGATATCGACTTGTAATGTGAAGACTAACTCGCTACTCGCGGTCTCCAGACTTGTAATATAATGTTCTATCTTTCTTCGGTCTTTTCAATTCGGAGACTAATATGATGAATTGTATTCGGAGACTAATATGATGAATTGTATTCAGAGACTAATCTTCTATTGTATTCGATGAATCTGTTGTTGATGTGTGCTGTCTATATTTTGTCCAATTATACATTTTGTAACCTGTGCAAAAAACAGAAAATTTAAAAATAAAAAAACCTAATATTCATACTAATGGCGCATCACATCACAGTGCGCCATTAGTATGCCAAAGGATACTAATGGCGCATCATTAAACAGTGCGCCATTAGTATGCCGAAGTTACTAATGGCGCATCTTGTTGTTGTGCGCCATTAGTATGCCAAAGCACCTGGGTATACATGGCCCCCTGGGAGGCATACTAATGGCGCACTGCTGTATATACTAATGGCGCATCTGAGGTGCGCCATTAGTATACCAGATACTAAGGGCGCACCTGTGGTGCGCCATTAGTAAAATATACTAATGGTGTGGCACTAATGGCGCACCACTAATGCGCCATTAATGGCCAAATTAGGTGCGCCATTAGTAGGCCTTTTCCTAGTAGTGTTGGACGGCACTGTTCAAAGCACGTTGAGCTCGCCGCCAACGTCGTTGCTCCTCACACGTCAGTTGGTGACCCAACGCACTAGGGCGTGAGGATGTCGTTGAACGTTGATGGATCCGTATGTATTTTTATCTTTCCGCCAAATCCATGTAGTAGTATATGATACTAAAGTAATTATCTTACCTTTCACATCAACTTCATAATTTTCGTACATACTCCATGCATGAACAGTGCCAGAACCAAACTTCTCATTACTCTAGGCAAAATCGTTATTTTCTATCTATCGGTCGCGCCATGGAGCAGAACCAAATTTTACAAGTTACGAATTCAGAAGGAAAAGCCTGCCGTGTTCGCGTCGCACCCCCACACGGTTGGTCCGGCACGCCGCTCAAGCGGGAATGCGTGCAGTGTTGCATTTTCACTTACAAGTGGGACCGTAGTTGAGCAAACCGACTATCGGCAAACCCCCACCCCGCCCACCACGCGATGGCTGAGAAAACTGGAGGGAGAAGAGATGGTTGTAGCATGGACTCCAAGAAAATTGGTGTTGGATGGGACTCGTGTGGGTGGCGTGTGCCGTACTTCTAGACATGAATGCTAGTTATGGCCCATGCCACCCCACTATATGGAGCCTATATCGAGGTACGTAGAACAATTTCCTACAGTCCGTGCTCAGCCCTCCTCTATCCCTTTTCGCAGCCAGCCAGCGGACACGCGGAGCCCATCGTCTGTTTGCTCACATGCGGCCCCACATGTTAGTGAAAACGCGAGAGGACCCACTGAACCTACACATCTTTCACCTCGACATGCTGGTGATGAAAAACAAATCCAATAAAGATCTTCGGTGGCCACTTTTGGAGTTACTCAAGAGTAATAAGATTCTATTTACAGTTTAACCCAAGCTGCACATCTCGTGGCTTCAACTACCACTCTGTTTTCTTTCATGACACGACCTGGATGCTGGATGTCCCACATGTCGGCAAAAGGAGGAAGAACCCGACCAAATCTTCGATTCTGCTCTCGGATGAGATTAGTGCACTTGTTGATACTCCTACTAGAATAGAGGCTAGACATGAGACTAGATGCGAGGAAGCAACATCTACTTCTTTACACTCAAAGAAGAAAGAAGCACGCAAGATTGAGCCTCCGCAGATCAACAATGAATGCATCAAGAAGGCACTAATCCAACTTACAGGAGTAGTAAAATGTATTCTTGTGGTTCTTGTTTTCTTTGGTCTTCCTTTTCTAGTCAAAATTATCGTTGGAGTTCATGCAAAACAGAGGTGCGTTCGGGGTCGTGCGTTGGAGTTGGCCTTACAAGTGGGACCGCAGTTAAGGAAACCGACTATCGGCAAACCCCCACCTCGCCCACCGCGCGATGGCTGAAGTTAGAGAAACGACGAGGTTGAAGAGATTCCTCTAGCACGGACTCCAAGAAATAATATGGTGTCAGATGGATGTCGTGGTGGTGGCGTGTGCCGTACTCCTGGACGTGAATGCTTGTTCTGGCCCATGCCACCCTACTACTCCTACTACTTACTCCTACTATATAGTACTAGTATCGAGGATTCGAGGTGCTGGTTACGTACAACGAACACATTAACATATGGCTACAGTAAAAACACCCGCCCGATGCGCGAAGCATGCGAAGCTAGTACAAATAGTGTACTACTATTGTTGATTGGCCTCATCCGATAACCTATTGCAATGCACGTACAATTATGTATTCGGAAAATATTTTTTTGCCTCGTCGCACCACTCACTCAGAGAAGCGACTCGAAAGCCATTCATAAATTTAGTAAGTTTATCACATGCATATCATTTTATTACATACAACAGGTCATCAACCCACATCGACAACGAGGATACATTATAAATACTAAAGTTTTCACCACACAAAAAATAACAAGCCATGAAATGAACTTCAACTCAAACATTCCACGGCGTTGGAAACGCTTGCTTTGAACCACAAGTGATTCTCTGGGACGGGCCATCCGTTGTCGATCTGGAGACCAACACAGGACCGATCATCCAGGCTGAAGCGGCCTACTATATCAGTACCAGGGTATGGAACCACCCAAATGTCCGAGGTATAGACATAGTTGCTTCTCATAAATGGGTCAACAGCAGTTCGATCGCCTTTCACCATCATCGGATAGTTTTTTCCAAGGAAGAGCAAGTTTTCTCCAAGACTATCAATTCTGTGCCAGGGAGAAGGAGTTGGCGCTAGCACACTAGTATCCATCCCGAATACCATGCAACGGGTGTTGGAATAGGTCCGGAGAGTGCGACCATGGGAGACACCTGCTTCCTTAGCAGTAACATCATCAGTGGGCTGTATACACACAAGAAGAGGTGATCCATCAGAATTAGTGGCCAGGCGCCACAGAGTATATGGGCGCTGCTCGTGATCATCACCATCGGCATCTCCCCCTTGGTTATAAATTTTTTCAAGTATAGGTGGTGGGATGTTCACAGGACCTTGGAAACACAAGAAGAAGGTTAATTAGTAAAGGGAAACTTGCTAACCCGCATGCATGTGGATGAAACAATTATAATTACGGTGGAAGACAAATGTATCGAAACTACTAGGATGCCATGCAAAAACAGTGCCACGAGTGGTGGCAGCAAACACAAGGCCCTCGTATTGAATTGCATCACAGTACTCATCGTGTACAGAAACTGATTTTTGAGCAATATCCATCGAGTCGAACCACGAAGGACAGCAACAAGCTTGTCGAAGATAGCAACAACTTGATAGTTGTTGTAATTCCAAGAGCGGTTGGGAACTCGACAAATTGCTATCTTCCGTAGAAGACAGTCACCATGATCGTATTTGAACATGCGTACATTATCGGTGTGCTCAACCTCTGGGCAGTGTGCTGAGATTTTTGGAAGTGGAACCCGGTGACGAGTGTAGACACTCACAAGTTCCCACTCGCAGTTGGACCCAATGTAAACAACCCAATCTCCATTTGCGCCCGCCCAAGCCTTGCCCTCAAGCGATGGCATATTAATATCATACGTAGCATTATCAAGCGGCATCAACTGGCACAGGGCGAGGCCTCCGTCGTGCCGGCGCCAGTCATCAGGGTCACGGCGAAGAAGATAGGGGAGATCAAACCACTCCTTGACTCTTGGGTTCTTTGTAATGATGTTATTAGTTGAGTCAAGAATGGGCTTGAACGAACCTGCCATGCTAGCCGAGGTGATGACGTCGCACCGATCAATGAGTTCCTCCACCACGTCATCTTTCAGACCGGGCAAGAATAACGGGGTCGTTTCCGGCCTGTTCCCTCCATGGAGAAGACGATCGAAAAATGGCAGTAGAAAGGGTGAAGGGCTGACGGAAAATGGCGGAGGGAGAGGAAGAGCGTGCGGCAGCAGTTCCAAATCGAGAGGGAGAGGCGAAGAGTCGGTGGACGGTTGCGAGTTTGCCACGGTTCACGAAGAGGCGCCCCGGCCTACACATCCGTTCGGAAATACTCCTACTACTCGCCGTCGTCTCACTGATATGTTGGAACGGGACCACATGTCAATGAAACATGGTGTGTAATTTCTCGTGCAAAATGCGATTTGGCCGCATTGGCCCGAGGTGCCGCATTAGTTATCGACCTTTATTTTTTTAATGGCGTGCCAATCAGTTTTGAAGCACGACTAACTGGTACTGTACGTGGAGAGGATGACAACAGGGACCCACCAAGGTCATGGAAGTACGCAAGCAAGTGCATCCTTATTTCAAGCCAATAAGAAATGGCTCCTCCTAGTGGATTTATGACATGTGGGTCCCATGCCCTTGTTAACGTAGTCAATAAACGAGAGATTGCACAACGAGCGGCTGACACCAGGGACCCAACAGCTCGCCCAGTTATTTTTGTTTTGGGTTAATTTGATAAATGCCACTCCAAATCTGGTGTATCCGAGAAATGCCACTGCAATCTCCAAACTTTGAAAAATGCCATTTCATGCCATTTCTAGTGGCATTTTTCGAAGTCTGGAGTGGCATTTTTCGAAGTCTGGAGTGGCGTTTTTCAAAGTTTGCAAACTGCAGTGGCGTTTTTCAAAGTTTGCAAAAATTGCAGTGGCATTTTTCAAAGTTTGGAAATTGCAGTGGCATTTTTATGAATCTCCATAATTGGAGTGACATTTATCTAACTTGTTTTTGAGACAGAAGCAGGGTGTCAACTGGGCTGTGCGGGACACTCTGGCCTGTCTAGACAACCTTTTCTTCTATGTTTACCACAGACCAGCCCAGTAGTTTTTGTTCTTTCTGAAAATGGCTAGCCCAGTTCTTTTGTGATTTGTCAAGTAAGTCGCTTTATTAGGCCTGTTGGGCTGCAAATCTTTCAAGACGAGGAGAGCTTCATTCGGCTGGCCGAGAAAATGGCCTATCAGTAATGAGAAATGGGCTGTACATTTTTAATACACATCAAACCAGCAATTATTTTCAAATATCTTTTTTTTCATTTCGAGATTTTAAATTGCATTAATTTTTATGCGTGGACGATTTTTTTTATTTTATATTGATATACATTTATTTTTAAAATCAGTCTGAATGTGACTCGAAATTTCGGGATTAAAAACAGTTTAGACCGCACCGACATATGCAAAAATTGTATAATTTTTTAACCGTGGCCACAATATGGGCTGTAATGCTAACATAAAGAATATGGGCTCCAAAAAAACCCGTAAGAATTAGCAAATGGGCTGTAAATTATTTGAAATAATGGCAGATAGGCTGTATGCTGTTTTCCATAGATTTGAGCCTTTCCACAAATGTCCTGTATACTGTTGGATGTCCATCCAACGGCCGTCGTGCTTCTTCAATCTCTGTTCTTCCTGCTCCAGCCGCTCAAACAAGCGTCGGCGGGACTGCCTGCTCCCTCCTCCCCGTGGCCGGCTGTGCTGCCGCGCAGGCCTCACCGCCCCACCATACTCCCATCGCTGCCTAGCCATCCCTCTACTCACCCACACCTGTTGTTATTCTCTGGCCATGGTAGACGAAACAGTAAACCCTCGTACAGTCGTACTCCCCTCCGCCTGGTAAACAAAAACAATGGCCGAGTCTTCCCTGCCTCCGTGTCGTTCCCTTCCTAGGCCTCGTCGTCGTCCACCGCCCTGGTGCTCTCGGCGTGGGGTGGTTAGCATGGTCAACGACCGACATGCATCTGAAGTGGACTGTACGTGGAGAGGCTGACAGCTGGGTCCACGGCCGCATGCAAGGAAATGCCTCCTTATTACACGCAAAATAATGATTTCCTCCACCTGACATCTGGGACCCACCGAAACGGCCTCTGTATTTCGCGAAAAAAACATTACCGCCGCTGACAGCTCGGACCCACCAGCTATATCTTCGGACGCAAGGAAGTACCTCCTTATTGTAACACCCTCGATGCGGCTATATCTCCCACGTGTCAAAGCACGACTTAGAGGCATAACCACATTGAAAGCAATGTCGCAAGTGAGGTAATCTTCGCAAACAACCCATGTAATACAATAGGGGAAAAGATACATAGTTGGCTTACAATCGCCACTTCACACAATACATGAATAAAGCATTACAACATCCAAATACAATCAAGGTCCGACTACGGAACCAAAATAAAAGAAGAACCCCAAATGCGACAAAGGTCCCCGATCGACCCCAACTGGGCTCCACTACTGATCAACTAGAACGAAACAACACAAAGGACAAGATCTTCATCGAGCTCCTCCTGAGCTTGGTTGCGTCACCTGGAATGGCATCATCGGCACCTGCAAGCTGGTTTTGGAAGTATCTGTGAGCCACGGGGACTCAGCAATCTCACACCCTCGCGATCAAGACTATTTAAGCTTATGGGTAAGGTAAAGGTATGAGGTGGAGCAGCAGCAAGCGACTAGCATATATGGTGGCTAACATACGCAAATAAGAGCGAGAAGAGAAGGCAAAGCACGGTCGATAAGTATGATCAAGAAGTGATCCTAAAACAACCTACGTCAAGCATAACTCCAACACCGTGTTCACTTCCCGGACTCCGCCGTAAAGAGACCATCACGGTTACACACGCGGTTGATGCATTTTAATTAAGGTCAACTTTAGGTTTTCTACAACCGGACATTAACAAATTCCCATTTGCCCATAACCGCGGGCACGGCTTTCGAAAGTTCAAATCCTTGCAGGG
This sequence comes from Triticum urartu, assembly GCF_003073215.2. Lineage (NCBI taxonomy): Eukaryota > Viridiplantae > Streptophyta > Magnoliopsida > Poales > Poaceae > Triticum > Triticum urartu. The sequence continues at coordinate 583,292,250 of NC_053024.1, forward strand.
GTGTCCCAACTTAGCCCATGACAAGCTCTCACGGTCAACGAAGGAATAGACCTCCTCCCGAGACATTCTCCGGTTCTTCAAGATATCCTCGACAATGGTAAAACAAGTCCAGCAAGACCGCCCGATGCGCCGACATCCTGATGGGAGATGCACATATCTCGTTCTCAGGGCAACACCGGATGAACACTACGTACAGCTAAAACCAGCCCTCAAGTTTCCCCGAGGTGGCGCCGCAAATGGCTCTGTTTCGGACCAACACTTAAACAAGCACTGGCCCGGGGGGTTAAAATAAAGATGACCCTTGGGCTGGCCTAACCCAAGGGAAAAAAGGCTAGGAGGCGAATGGTAAAACCAAGGTTGGGCCTTGCTGGAGGAGTTTTATTCAAGGCGAACTGTCAAGGGGTTCCCATTATAACCCAACCGCGTAAGGAACGCAAACTCTGGGAACATAACACCGATATGACGGAAACTAGGGCGGCAAGAGTGGAACAGAACACCAGGCATAAGGCCGAGCCTTCCACCCTTTACCAAGTATATAGATGCATTAATTAAATAAGATATATTGTGATATCCCAACAGGTAAACATGTTCCAACAAGGAACAACATCTCCATGCTCCAACAAGGAACGAACTTCAATCTTCACCTGCAACTAACAATGCTATAAGAGGGGCTGAGCAAAGTGGTAACATAGCCAATCAACGGTTTGCTAGGACAAGGTGGGTTAGAGGCTTGGTTCAACAATATGGGAGGCATGATAAGCAAGTGGTAGGTATCGCAGCATAGGCATAGCAAAAGAGCGAGCAACTAGCAAGCAAAGATAGAAGTGATTTCGAGGGTATGGTCATCTTGCCTGAAATCCCGCAAGGAAGAAGAACGAGTCCATGAAGAAGACAAACGGATGTTGTCGAACGAATCCTCACAACATGACGTTACCGGATACAACCCGAAGAAGCACACTGGAAAGAAGCAAACAACATAGTAAACAACCACCACATAAGCATGGCATGATGCACAAACAATTATGATGCATGTCCGGTTTAATGAGGCATGGCATGGCAAAGTGCAACAAACAATACTACAAGTTAAGTGGAGCTCAATATGCAACGAGTTGCATATTGACGAAACACCACAACAAGTTATTTAGTTCGATCTTTTTTATGTACCCAACAATATTAAATGTTGTTAAACATGGCAAGAGGGTGAAGCAAAGTAAAACTACCTATCTAGTCAAGTTTAAATGAGGCCGAAAGCACCGAGCAACAATTCCGGTAAATCCTCATATGCATATTTTAAGGTTTGGTACTGTTCTGCCCTAATCATAGTTTTGGAGTTATTAAACATGCAAAGTTAGTGAACCAAGTTAAAATAGGCATTTTTCTACCCCATTTACATATAAAGATTATTAAATTCCGAGTTACGGTTATTTAGTTATGAATTAAACCATTTTAGCATGGCATAGGAGCAAATTTAACCAAAAAGCATTTGAAACATTTTAAACATGGATGAAAATGACATATTATGAAACTAGATGCAATTCTAAGCAAGTTTCATATATAAATAATTTGAATCCGATGCACGGTTCATGAGTTATTAAATGCATGAACTCTAGGGACTTTTCTGCAAAACAGGTCTTCTCTGGAATATTAGGAAAAACCTCCTGAACTGAAAAAAAAACATCACAGGCCGAATCCGCAGGCTGCTGGGGCGCTGACCATGGGCTGAGGCCCGATTCGATGAAGAGGTAGGCTGGAAGGGGCGGCGCGGATCTGGCCCGACTGGAAGCGGTGCTGGGCCGCGGTTGGAGAGGAGGCCGGCCCACCTGCGTGGACGAGGTCAGCGATGCGGGCGCCGTTATCCTCCTCCCGACAAGGACGAGCGGCGGCGGCTTCCAGACTCTGGCGAAATGACGTGGGGAGGATCTGGGGTTGAACGGCGGCATCAGATTCGGGCGGATCTGGACCCAGGGGACCCATTCCCGACGCCGGTGGCGCCCGGCGATGCAAGGTTGGCCGGATCTGGCAGCGATAGCCTCACCTGCGAGAGAGAGAACGAGAGGTGAGCGTTGGGAGGAGAAGAAAGAGAGAAGAGAGAGGGACGGCGCAGCTCTGGCCTCAGGTGGAGGTCGCCGGCGGCAGAACTCCGGTGGCCGGTAGAAGGAGGCGAAGCGCGAGGCGGCGCGGGGCTCCAGCGGGAGGAGGCATACGAGCGGGCGAGCGAGCGTGCTTGGGCGCACCGCGGCAGGGCGATTCGGGCCCGGGCGGCCCGGAGCGGGCCTCCCATGGGCTCTGAGGGCCGCGGCGAAGTGGGGCGCAGGGGAGGACACGCGGCGATGTGGGAGTGGGTGCAGGGGCGGCGCGACTGACGTGGCGGCGGCGGCGGGTGGCTCTGGCGGCGAAAAGTGGCGGCGGGGTGCTGGTTGGGCGCTGAAAGCAACGTAGGAGACGACGGCGGTTGCCGGGGGAGGAGGTTTAGGCCATTTTTGGCAGGGGTAGGGCTATATATAGACAGATGCTAGGGTTAGGGGTTAGGAGGGGTTTTCGGAGCCTCCGATCGCGATCCGACGGCTCCGGACACGAGGAGGGGTAGATTGGAGCGTGTGGGTTGTGCAGAAGGCCTCGGGCAGAGAGGAGAGAAGACAGATAGAGGCCCGGCGACTGTTTCGGGAGACCGAAAACGTCCGACGTTTGACCGACTATAATGTCGCTATAGTTAATCGTTGGGGCATCAAATGAACTCCGAATGCGATGAAATTTGACAGGCGGTCTATCTACACTATAACAAGACCACACGCCAACTCTCATCTCATTCTGAGAACATTTTCCGACCACTTATAAAATAATATTTCGGACATGCCGCGGGCGCGTGCAAGTGTGTCTGGGCTCAGAACGGACAACGGGGAGAACTGGGAGAACCCGGACGAATGCAAGTTTTGAAAACATGATGATGCAATGCACATGATGACATGATAAGATGCAACACACAAGAAAATGACATGGAAACAACATCGAATAACTGGAAGACACCTGGCGCATCGGTCTCGGGGCGTTACAACACTCCACCACTACGAGAGGATCTCGTCCCGAGATCTATAATGGCACCAGAGGGACAAATGGAATAGAAAGAGAAGAGGTAAAATTAAGTTGCTTCTTTGACAAACGAGTGAACCACGAACCTTGAAAGTTTGAACAAGACAGAAAGAAAGCAAGAGAGATGAACGAAGTTGAAGAACACTCCGTTAGAAAAAGAGGAACAAGGGAGAACAACTTCGGGCAGCACTCCGATTGAAAAGAAAAGGAATTGAATAAGAACTTGGCCAGATGAGAACATACTTGATGAAATCACAACACACTGCCTCCCAAACTATTGAATGAATGTAAAAAAGGGTAAGAACGATTTCAGACGGCACTTCGGTTGAGAAAGGAGCCAAAACTTGACAGAATGGGAAGAACTTGAAAAGAGGGCATGACACTCCGGTTAAATGGATAACCCAAGAAAAGAACATGATCCTGACAAAACAAGACAACTTAGTCAATATGCACGATTCTTGCTCACTGACCGTACAATGTCCATCCAACGGCCGTAGTGCTTCTTCAACTTCTGGTCTTCTTGCTCCAGCCGCCCAAAGCAGCGCCGGTCGTGCCACCTGCTCCTGCCTCCCGTGGCCAGCTGTGCTGCCGTGGAGGCCTCACCGCCCCCATACTACTCCCACCGCTGGACAGGCCATCCCTCCACTCCACTCACCCACACCCCCTGTTATTCTGCGGCGACGGCAGCGCAGCCGAACCAGTGAACCCTCATACTCCTCTCCGCATGGGCATCCACTACGGCGTCTTCCCCGGCTCCGCGTCATCCCCTTCCTAGGCCTCACCGTAGTCCACCGCCGTGGTGCTATCGGCGCGGCGTGGTCAATGTGGTCAACGACCGAATTCCATCGGAAGAATACTCTACGTGGAGAGGCTGACAGCTGGGTCCACGGCAGCCGCAAGGAAGTGCCTCCTTATTACGCGGAAAATAATTATTCCTCCACCTCACAACAGGGACCCACCGGACGCCCACTAGTATATCACGAAATAAACGTTTGCCCCTAACTACTGGGACCCACCCGACGGGCCACCGTATTTCGCGAAAAAAACGTTTCCCTGCTGTCAGCTCGGACCCACCGGAAGTGCCTCCTTATTACGCACAAAAAAATGAATACCCCTACTAGCTGGTACCACCTTAGTGGCAGGCTGACTTGTGGGCCTACTAAGTTGACGGGGACGGAGGGCTTTGTCAAATTAGTCAATATGCACGATTCTAGCTCTAGTGACCGTACGATGTCCATCCAACGGCCGTAGTGCTTCTTCAACCTCTGGTCTTCTTGCTCCAGCCGCGCAAACCAGCACCGGTCGTGCCTCGTGCTCCTGCCTCCCGTGGCCGGCTGCGATGCGACAGAGGCCTCACTGCCCCTACTACTCCCACCGCTGGCCAGGCCATCCCTCTACTCACCCACACCCCCTGTTATTTTGCGGCGATGGCAGCCTCACACCGCAGCGAACCAGTGAACCCTCGTACTCCTCTACGCGTGGGCATCCACTACCGCGTCTTCCCCGGCTCCGCTTCGTCCCCTTCCTAGGCCTCGCCATCGTCCACTGCCCTGGTGCTCTCGGCGCGGCATGGTCAATGTGGTCAAGGAACGGCTTCCATCGGACGTGGACTGTACGTGGAGAGGCTGACAGCTGGGTCCAGGGGCGCAGCAAGGAAGTGCCTCCTTATTATCTGCAAAATAATTATTCCTCCACCTGACAGCGGGGACCCACCAGAGGGGCCACCAGTATTTTGTGAAAAAAATCGTTTCCCCCTGACAGGCCACCGTATTTCGCGAAAAAAATGTCCCCCCCGCTGTCAGCTGGGACCCACCAGAAGTGCCTCCTTATCACGCACAAAAAAATGAATACTCCCCCGCCTAGCTGGGACCCACCTTGCTGGGAGGCTGACTTGTGGGCCTACTAAGTTGACGGGGATGAAGGGCTTTGTCAACTTAGTCAATATGAATGATTCTAGCTCCAGTGACCGTACGATGTCCATCCAACGGCCATAGTGCTTCTTCAACCTCTGGTCTTCTGGCTCCAGCCACCCAAAGCAGCGCCGGTCGTGCCGCATGCTCCTGCCTCCCGTGGCTAGCTGTGCTGCTGCAGAGGCCTCACCGCCCCCTACTATTCCCACCACTGGCCAGGCCCTGCGGCGACGGCAGCCTCACACCGCAGCCGAACCAGTGAACCCTCGTAGTCCTCTCCGCGGGGGCTTCCACTGCCGCGTCGTCCCCTTCCTAGGCCTTGTCGTCGTCCACCGCCGTGGTGCTCTCCGCACGGCGTGGTCAACATGGTCAAGGAATGACTTCCATCGGAAGAGTGCTGTACGTGGAGAGGCTGATAGCTGGGTCGACGGCCATAGCCCAGTTTTTTGTGATTTGCCAAGTAAGTTTCTTTGTCAGGCCTGTTGGGCTGCAATTCTTTCAAGATGACGAGAGCTTTCATTCGGCTGGCCGAGAAAATGGCCCATCAGTAATGAGAAATGGGTTGTACATTTTTAAAACACATCAAACCGGCAATTAGTTTCAAATATTATTTTTTCATTTCAATATTTTAAGTTACATTAATTTTTATGCGTGGAGAATTTGTTGGATTTTATATTGATATACATTTATTTTTAAAATTAGTTTGAATGCGAGTCGAAATATCGGAATTAAAAACAGTTCGGACCGCACCGCAATATGCAAAATTTTGTATAATTTTTTAACCGTTGCCACAATATGGGCTGTAATGCTAACAAAAAGAATATGGGCACCAAAAAAACCTTCAGAATTAGCAAATGGGCTGTAAATTATTAGAAATAATGGCAGATGGGCTCTATGTTTTTTTCCATAGATTTGAGGCTTTCCTAAAAAAAGGTTGACGCACAAGCACTGACTGTTGGATGTCCATCCAACGGCCGTCGTGCTTCTTCAATCTCTGCTCTTCCTGCTCCAGCCGCTCAAACAAGCGCTGGCGGGACTGCCTACTCTCTCCTCCCTACGACCAGTTGTGCTGCCGCGCAGGCCTCACCGCCCGACCGTACTCCCATCGCTGGCCTAGCCATCCCTCTACTCACCAACACCTGTTGTTATTCTCCAGCGACGGCAGACGAAGCAGTAAACCCTTGTACAGTCGTACTCCCCTCCGCGTGGGAAACAACTACTGAGTATTCCCTGCCTCCGTGTCGTCCCCTCCCTAGGCCTCACCGTCGTCCACTACCCTGGTGCTCTCGGCGCGGCGTGGTCAACGTGGTCAAGGAACGACTTCCATCGGACGTGGACTGTACGTGGAGAGGCTGACAGCTGGGTCCACGGCCGGAGCAAGGAAGTGCCTCCTTATTATGCGGACAATAATGATTCCTCCACCTGACAGCTGGGACCCACCGGACGGGCCACTGTATTTCGCAAAAAAACGTTTCCCCCTGACTGCTGGGACCCACTAGCTACATCTTCGCACGCAAGGAAGTGCGTCCGGGCAAAAAAAAATGATTCGCCCCCTGACTGCTGGGACCCACCAGCTACATCTTCGCAGGCAAGGAAGTGCCTGACAGTCGGGACCCACCTGGTCGAAGCATACGTAGCGTTGTCATTCTGGTCGCGAACGTGTACGTACATACTGGTCGATGTAGAGGCGCACACGTGTCATAGTAGAGGCGCGCACGTAGCATGTACACGTACATACATCGGCCAGGGTGCAAGAAAGAAAATACGGCCACGTATGTGTACATACGGGCGGGGTATCGAACGCCTACTCGTGCATAGGTACGGCCAGGGCCCGTGTACATGGCTGGGTCAGAACGGAGAAGCAGCGTCGTCATCGTGTTCACGGGGAGGCAACGGAATGCATTGTGTTCATGGGGAGGCAACAGAATGCGTCGTGTTCATGGGGAGGCAACGGAATGCGTCTTGTTCATCGGGAGGCAACGGAATGCATAAGAGCTAACCGGCTGGGTAGGAACGGAATGCGTGGTCGTGTTCATCGGGAGGGCTTGGATGGAAAAGGCGATGGAAACAAGGCCTGGCGTACCGCACAATGGAGGAAACGGACCTCCTACATTCGGAACAGGGTCCTGTTGATCGGGAGGGGTCTGGCGTACCGTAAAACGGAGGAAACGGACCTCCTACGGTCGAAACGGGGGTCCTGTTCATCGGGAGGGGTGTGGCATACCGCAAAACGGAGGAAACAGACTTGTATTGGAGTGCTACGGTCGTAACGGGGGTCCTGTTCATCGGGAGGGGTGTGGCGTACCGCTAAACGGGACTCCACGGGATACTGTTCATCTACACCGTCGACCCCCTCTAGCCCCCACGAGCTACTGTTCATCCACCGTCGACCTCCTCCAGCCTCCACTTGCGACTGTTCATCCACAGGCTCCTGTTCATCCAGCCTCCACCGCGCGCTACTCCACCGGCTACTGTTCAACCAGTCCTCTCCACGGGCTCCTGTTCAACCACCCCTCCATGGGTTACTGTTCATCCTTCCCTCCACCGTCTACTGTTCATCCAGCCCTCCACGGGGTGGTCCGGTTCATCCAGCCCTCCACGGGGTCCTGTTCATCTAGCCCCAACCGGCTCAATTGATCGGGGTCCTGTTCGTCCAGAGGCAAAACCACGGGGTCCTGTTCATCCACCCCCACCGGGAACTGTTCAGCCAAACCCCCCCCACAATGCTCACTGTTCATCCAGAGGCAGCATCAATCGGCTTCAGTTAGCAGCAGTAGCGAAGGAATCGCTCGATCGGGTTCAGTTAACAGCCATCGATCGATCGCTCGGGTTCAGTAACGCGTATCCAGCAGTGCAATCGTTCGGGTTCAGTTAGAGCCCAACGCCTCGCTCGGGTTCAGTTAGAGCCAACGCCTCGCACACACGCGCGTACGTGTATGAGAGAAGCGCGCATCGGTCGGCCCCCGACCTCCCACCGTAATCGGGAACTCCCCGAAATTTTCCTCGCCCTCGCTTCTACCATGGTTTTTTCCGTCATGGATGGCCCAAAGAATGTCATGCAGCTGCCTCTCCAGCCCGCCCAGGGCGAAAAGCCCATTTTCTATCATGATTTTTTGTCATAGAAGTAGGAGCCCACCACATCTATGATGATACCGGGTTTTGTCACAATTATCGTCATAGAAGTGTCATATGTATGATAGAAAAAAAATTCGTTCGGCCCAAAATGTCACGGATGTGTCTTTTTTTTGTAGTGACAACACAAAGTGTCGTGGGCGATAATAGTCATATTGCTTACCAGCAATGTCTTACTTTGATTCGGCGGTATTGTTGGATGAAGCGGGCAGGACTGACATTGCATGACCGCGTTCGTGAGACTGGTTCTATCGACGTGCTTTGCACACATGTGGCTGGTGGGTGCCTGTTTCTCCAAGTTTAGTTGAATCGAGTTTGACTACGCCTGGTCCTTGTTGAAGGTTAAAATAGCACACTTGACGAAAAATCGTTGTGGTTTTGATGCGTAGGTGAGAACGGTTCTTGCTAGAAGCCCGTAGTAGCCACATAAAACTTGCAACAACAAAGTAGAGGACATCTAACTTGTTTTTGCAGGGAATGTTGTGATGTGATATGGTCAAGACATGATGATATAAATTGTTGTATGAGATGATCATGTTTTGTAACAGTTATCGGCAACTAGCAGGAGCCATATGGTTGTCGCTTTATTATATGAAATGCAATCGCCATGTAATTGTTTTACTTTTTCACTAAGCGATAGTCATAGAAGCACTCACTACTAGGAAATAGCTTATAGATAGAGCTTACTAGTAGCACGTTATATTGACCCACGCTACTGCTAATTAGTAGTAGCGCGCCACATTGACCCCTCGCTACTAGTAAATATTTACTAGTAGCGCATGGCAAAAAACGCGCTATTAGTAAATATCTCCTGCGGACCGGACATAGCAGTAGCGAGGGTGGTAAAACCAACACTACTACTAAGCGAATAGCAATAGCGAGGTGAGATACCCCACGCTACTACCGAGCGTGCCCACCACCACACCCCACGCACGCCCCCCTCCCCCACCCTCTCTATCACGAATCCGTAAAAAAACTCTTTCTCTCTCTCGTGACCCTCAGCCCCACCCCCTCGGTTGACCTCCTCTACCCCACTCTCCTCGCCACCGCCACCACCCACGCCGGCCGGTACCGGCGAGCTCCGGCCGCGCGCAACACGCCCCCAAGCTCCTCAAGCTCCGCCCCTCCCTCCCTCCCTCCGTCAGATCTGTGCCTCAAGGCCTGCACCTTTGCCCATATCACCCTCGCCCCCTCCTCCTGCTGCTCCGCGCGCTGGAGATCTCGCCCCCCGTGGGTGGCCTCCGCCCACTCCGCGCCGGCGGCCTCCGCCTTTGCCGCCGCCTAGTGCAAGGCACGGGCCCGGTTCTCCACACCTGCCTGTTAGTGCTCCTTCTTTATGTGAAGTGGAGGATTATGAACATTTTTTTCCTGTCATGGGCGCAGGTGTTCTGAGGAGGAAGGCAATTGAGTAGCATCGTGTCCTGAACTGAATCCAATGCAGCTGTCTACCGTTGCACAATTTCCTAAGTGCATCCATCCACATCGTGTCCATCTTGCAGTTCCAGGCTGAGCTGATTTCTTGAGTGCTCTGCCCTCCCTGGAACTGCTCAAGCATGTGTACCAGGCCAGGCATGTGTCCTGGAGCAAGACCCTAGGCCATTGTGTCCTATTTTTTTCATTGATCCATGCGAATAAGTCCCACATGAACACGCCCCCAGGGAAGACACACCGTAAATCTAGCCAGCCAGCCACAAGATCACTGGACGAGATCAATGCATGGATAGATGAACAAAAAACAAGTACTCACTCCGTACTAGTACTAGATGATCTCACTGAAGAAAGAAACTTGTTTTCCTCTTCTGATAGAGAAATAAAATACTACTACTAAGAAGAAGCTTCAGTGCACGAGCAGGAGAAAAGTGAGGGAGCCTTTTGTTCTTGTCCTCACTAGCTAGTGATATATGTCTATACAATATAGAAACCCATGCATCATGCACTCAAAGGCACACATGTATACCCATCCTGCCTGCTGAAGAAACAAACTCTTCAGGCGTAGTGATTTTTTTCTTTCTTTCTTTCATTCACATTCAAGTAGTGATTTTTTTGTCCCTGCCTGCACAATTTGTGTCTTGAGTGCCCTATGTGTTGTGTTGCCTGAACTTGTTTCCGTTCCATTGCATTCCACCACCACTCGAGAATAAAAGCTTTATATTCATGATCCTGCTCCACCACTTGAAATAAAAGCCTGTGTTCATGTAACGCCCCGAGACCGTTGTGCCAGGTGTCCTCCAGTTATTCGCTGTCGTTGCCATGTCATTTGCTTGCGTGTTGCATTTCATCATGTCATCATGTGCATTGCATCATCATGTTTTCAAAACTTGCATCCGAGCTTTTTCCCCGTTGTCCGTTTTGCATTCCGGCGTTCCGTTCTCCTCCGGTGGTCATTTCTACCTTTCTTTTGTGTGTGGGGATTAAACATTTCCGGATTGGACTGAGACTTGCCAAGCGGCCTTGGTTTACTACCGGTAGACCGCCTGTCAAGTTTCGTACCATTTGGACTTCGTTTGATACTCCAACGGTTAACCAAGGGACCGAAAAGGCCTCGTGTGTGTTGCAGCCCAACACCCCTCCAATTTGGCCCAAAACCCACCTAACTCTGCTCCATCATTTAGAGCGTTCGATCACGATCGCGTGGCCGAAAACCGCACCTCATTTGGACTCTCCTAGCTCCCTCTACCTATAAATATGTGGCTCTCCCCGATTTTTTCGCGCAGTCCAAACCCTAGCTTCTTCCCACTCCGCCGCCGGACATGTCCGCGCCCGCCGGATGCGTCCAGCCTCCACCTCACCCCAGCCAATCGCGCGCCGCCACCTCAGCAGAGCCGCCGCTCCAAGCCAGTGGCATCGCGCCACGTGTCCTGCTCCACCTCGCCAGCTTCCCCGCAGCCGCACGGGACCGTGAGCCCACGGCCGGCCCACGCAGGCCCGGATCCCCGCCACCGCGCCCGTTCCAGTTTCCGCTCGAGGGGAGGAGCACCTCGAGGCTGCAGCTCGTCGCCGGGGCCCGCTATGCCGCCGCCGATGATCTCTCAGGCGAGCCCCTCACCGCCTGGCCTTCTTCCCTTCCTCCCCGTGCTCTCTCTCATGCCGTCTCTCTCCTTCGCAGGGCTACCACCGCCATGCAGCCTCGGGTCGCCTAGTACCCCGCCCGCCGCCGCTGATGGCCGGATCCACCGGTTCCCGGCCGGATCTGCCCGTTCCTGCCTTGCTCTGGTCTTCTCCTCGCCTCCCTTCCGACTGGTGCCGGCGCCGTCCTGCCATGGCCGCCTCCCCTGCTCGAGCAGGAGGAGGACGAACACCCGCTCAGGCTGCCTCCTTCGTCGTGTGGGCCCAGCCCAGCTCCGGTGGCCCACCTCCTCGCCGGCCTGCCTCACTTCCTCCTCTCCGGGCCAAGCCCATGGGTGAGCCCACACCCCAGCGCCCCCTCTTGTTTTTTTACCTATCGGGCCAGCCAGATTCGGCCCGATTCATGTTTTTTTTCTGCGGAACGTTTTTGCCCATTTATCCAGAGATTGCCAGTTTTGCAGATTAGTCCTGCTAGTTCATGCATTTAATAACTCACTAACCCTGCATCGGATTAAAATGTTTTATATATGAAACTTGCTCAGAATTTTGTGTAGATTAATAATATCCAACTTTCATCTATGTTTAAAATGTCTAAAATGATGTTTGTTTAAATTTGCTCCTATGCCATGTTAAAATGATTTAATTCATAACTAAAACCGTAACTCCGATTTTAATAAACTTTATATGTAAATGGGGTAGAATTTTACCTAGTTTAACACGGTGCTTTAATCTTGCATGTTTAACAACTCTAAAATTATGTTTAGGGCAGAACAGTACCAAACCTTAAAATATGCACATGAGGAGTTTCTGGACTTGTTGGTTGTTGTTCCGGCCTCATTTAAACTTGCCTAGAGTAGGTAGTTTCGTCATGCTTCACCTCTTGCCATGTTAATCAACATTTAATTTTGTTGGGGTACATAAACGAGAGAGAACTAAATAATTGATGTGGTGTTTTGTCAATATGCATCCCGATGCATATTGAGCTCCACTTAATTTGTAGGATTGTTTGTGCACTTTGCCATGCCATGCCCCATTAAACCGGACATGCATCATACTCGATTGTGCATCGTGCCATGCTTATGTGGTGGTTGTTTACTATATTGTTTTCTTCTTTCCGGTGTTGCTTCTTCGGGTTGGTTTCGATAACGTCGTGTTTGTGAGGACCCATTCGACTACGTCCGTTTGTCTTCTTCATGGACTTGTTCTTCTTCCTTGCGGGATCTCAGGCAAGATGGTCATACCCTCGAAATCACTACTATCTTTGCTATGCTAGTTTGCTCGCTCTTTTGCTATGCCTATGCCGCGATACCTACCACTTGCTTATCATGCCTCTCATATTGTTGAACCAAGCCTCTAACCCACCTTGTCCTAGCAAACCGTTGTTTGGCTATGTTACCGCTTTGCTCATCCCCTCTTATAGCGTTGCTAGTTGCAGGTGAAGATTGAAGTTTGTTCCTTGTTGGAACATGGAGATCGTTCCTTGTTGGAACATTGTTTACTTGTTGGGATATCACTATATATCTTATTTAATTAATGCATCTATATACTTGGTAAAGGGTGGAAGGCTCGGCCTTATGCCTGGTGTTTTGTTCCACGCTTGCCGCCCTAGTTTCCGTCATATCGGTGTTATGTTCCCGGATTTTGCGTTCCTTACGCGGTTGGGCTATAATGGGAACCCCTTGATAGTTCGCCTTAAGTAAAGCTCCTCCAGCAATGCCCAACCTTGGTTTTACCATTTGCACTAACAACCTACCACCTTCCCTTGGGTTCTGCAGACTCAAGGGTCATCTTTATTCTACCCCCCCCCCCCCCCCCCCGGGCCAGTGCTCCTTTGAGTGTTGGTCCGACCGAGAAGACTGCGGGGCCACCTCGGGGAAACCTGAGGTTTGGTTTTACTCGTAGGATATCTCATCTGAGTGTGCCCTGAGAAAGAGATATGTGCAGCTCCTATCGGGATTTGTCGGCACATTCGGGCGGTGTTGCTGGTTTAGTTTTACCCTGTCTAAATGTCTTGTTGTACCGGGATACCGAGTCTGATCGGAAAGTCTCGGGTGGAGGTCTATTCCTTCGTTGACCATGAGAGCTTGTGATGGGCTAAGTTGAGACACCCCTGCAGGGATTGAACTTTCGAAAGCCGTGCCCGTGGTTATGGGCAGATGGGAATTTGTTAACGTCCGGTTGTAGAAAACCTGAAGTCGACCTTAATTAAAATGAATCAACTGCGTGTGTAACCGTGATGGTATCTTTCCGGCGGTGTCCGGGAAGTGAACACGGTTGTTGGAGTTATGCTTGACGTAGGTTGTTTAGGATCACTTCTTGATCATACTTTTATCGACCGTGCTTTGCCTTCTCTTCTCGCTCTCATTTGCGTACGTTAGCCACCATATATGCTAGTCGCTTGCTGCAGCTCCACCTCATACCTTTACCTTACCCATAAGCTTAAATAGTCTTGATTGCGAGGGTGCGAGATTGATGAGTCCCCGTGGCTCACAGATACTTCCAAAACCAGTTTGCAGGTGCCGATGAGTCTGCGCAGTTGGTGCAACCCAGATCAGGAGGAGCTCGATGAAGATCTTGTCCTCTGTGTCGTTTCGTTCTAGTTGATTAGTAGTGGAGCCCAGTTGGGGTCGATCGGGGACCTTGTCGCTTTTGGGGTTCTTCTTTTATTTTGGTTCCGTAGTCGGACCCTGATTGTATTTGGATGATGTAATGCTTTATTCATTTATTTGGGTGAAGTGGCGATTGTAAGCCAACTATGTATCTCTTTCCTTTATGTATTACATGGGTTGTGTGAAGATTACCTCACTTGCGACATTGCTTTCAATGCGGTTATGCCTCTAAGTCATGCTTCGACACGTGGGAGATATAGCCGCATCGAGGGCGTTACAGTTCGATCAAAAAAAGCCTGTGCAGTGTTTGATCAAAAAAAATAAAAGCTTGTGCCATATACAAGAATGACCGACATAGAGGGAGAGAGAATTCATTTCCTCTCCACAGAATTACATATGACATACAGAGTGACATTGGTCCTTGTTAATCACCACTATAGTAGTAGTAATTGTTGCACACAGAGTGGTCCTTTTTTATCTTCAAATGGCAGTATGTGTAGTTGTTTACGATTCAATAGGGGCTGCTAGTGGTTTAGTATTAATATATGTACAACAAAGTTTAGAATCGACCTAGCAAGTGCATAGTCTACACCGTGATTGGCAATCATGCATGATGCTACAAGATTTTAGAATAATAGTGGTTCATGGAGTAATATGCTTTGGACTGCTGGTGTGCCTCGTAGGATTCAACTTTTTTGTGGCCTCGTAACTTGCTTCCTGGACTAGCAATTCAGGACTGCTAGCGGTTTTCTTGCGGTGTTCTAGATTCAGGACTGTGATTTCCAATTGTGCATGATGCCACAAGCTTTTAGAACCATAGTGATTCACGCGGAATCTTATCTGGGCTGCTGGTGTCTCCTGGGATTCAGACTTAGCATGACTCAGAAAAGCATATCGGGAGCTGGTCATCTATTGTTTGGACTAAAGAATCATCAAGTCCTCCTGATATATGTTTGGATATTAGATGGTTCATGCATATTTCTATCTACTTCTTCTAGAATTATTGTTTTACCAAGATTCCAAAACCAGTTCAATATAGATGGCATTGTGAACATGAAACTAAATACATAACTTATCCTCTCTGTTTTCATTTTGTTTTGGAAAATCATGGGTCTCTAGAAGAAAGTAGTCTGCAGGGGACCTCTAGTACTAGTGTTTCTTCTTTGCAGATAAGCATGTCGTTTGTTCATCTGTGATTCATCCTTGAACTCCTAAAACTTCTGATGAGAAGAATGTTAGTAGATGCACATTTTATCTGCTTCTGCTAGTTTTCATGTGTCTGCTCTTGCCTTTTCGGAGCCTCTACACGAGGTTTTGTTTGTAGAAAAGTATAGTTGAATGTCCATCTATTTGTTTGTAGAAAAGTATAGCTGACGGTAAGTTAAGCATAGATGCACATTTTTCCTACTATTTTAGTGATAACATAATAAATAGATGGATTGCTTCTACAAGAGATTTTATCTGTAGAAAAAAACATATAGGCTGCCTGTTCATTTATTGTTTGAATTAAAACATCCTGATGTCCTGATAAGTTTGGATGTTAGATGGATACATGCTTCTATCTGCTTCTTCTAGAATTACTGTGTTACCAAGATTCCAAAACTTCTTAGTGTAGCATTGTAGCTTTATTTTTACATGGTCAAACTACCTTCTGTATGCAGTATGCAACAACACTATGTTGTATATGTATCATCTTAAGAGTGTATTGAAGCTAGATTATTTTGTAGCTCATTTTTTACGCTCTCTCCATGGTTAATATAAATTATGCAAAGCAATATTTACTTTGAGTGTAACTCTAGTGCTATTCTTATTATTCAATGTACATCGATGGTGCTGCTGGACTTGTGCTAGTCAGAGGGGAGAAAGCTAAGAATCTTGGCCTTTAAGTTCTTGCAAGGATCAGAGGGTATGACGATGCTACTCAGATAAATCTTACGTCCCTCGTCATTAATCATTGTTGGTGAAAAAAATGTCATTTGAGAAATCTCGGTCCATTTTTCTTGTTAATGAAGACTTTTACCAATATTATCCTTTCCTGTGCCTCAAAACTATCAACCTGGCTCAAAGAATGATCTTTTTATTTAGGGTTCATGGTTATTTTTTCTTGTTATTATGCATTACTATTGATTCGTGTGCATGTTCTAAAAAGAAAGAAAATACCCTATTGGATGCGGATGTGGATGCCAACTAACAAGTTTTCACTTTCCGACGTGGGCACAGGGGTGATCGACGTGGACTACCGTGGCCTGGTGGGCGTCGTGCTCTTCAACCACTTGGAGGCGGACTTCATCGTGAAGCCCGACGATCGCGCCGCAAAAATTATCGCCCAGGTCATTGCGACGCCGGAGGTCGCCGAGGTGGAGGACCTCGACGCCACCGTCCACCGGGAGGGACTACTCGGATCCACCGATGTTTCAACTCCGAAACTTGGTAGATGCATCTAGAGAAGTGGTCTAGTGGTTTGCATCTGATGTTAAATGGGATCTTGAGATCTCGAGTTGAGATGTTCAATGTTGTATCCATGAATGTTGCAAGTGCTAAGATGGTTCTGTGAACTTAGTTTATTCGCACTGGACGTGTCTTGATTTCCATCCATGAATATTGCATCTGACTTTTATTTTTATTTTTTGGTTAGTTAGTTGTAGCGTGGGGAAAAGATGTGGTGCTACTAGTAGTTGGATAGTAGTAGCGTAGGTGTAAAGGGGGCGCTACTAGTAGTTAGATAGTAGTAGCGTAGGTTTGGAATAGTGGTAGCGTGGGTGGCACCACACTACTACTAACTTTTTTAGCTGTAGCGTCGGGTAAAAAATGCGCTATTGCTAAAAGTTTGCTATAGCGTCGTAGTAGTAGTGCGGGAACCCACGCTACTGGTATGCAAAAAACCTACGCTACTGGTAGTGTTTTTCCTAGTAGTGAATAGTTGGCGAGATGACAACGATGCTACGATGGGGATCAAGGTGTCAAGCCGGTGACGATGGTGATCATGACAGTGCTTTGGAGATGGAGATCAAAGGCACAAGATGATGATTGCCATATCATATCACTTATATTGATTGCATGTGATGTTTATCCTTTATGCATCTCATTTTTCTTAGTACAGCGGTAGCATTATAAGATGATCTCTCACTAAATTTTAAGGTATAAGTGTTCTCCCTGAGTATGAACCGTTGCTACAGTTCGTCGTGCCGAGACACCACGTGATGATCGGGTGTGATAAGCTCTAGCTTCACATACAACGGGTGCAAGCCAGTTTTGCACACGCAGAATACTCGGGTTAAACTTGACGAGCCTAGCATATGCAGATATGGCCTCGGAACACTGAGACCGAAAGGTCGAGCATGAATCATATAGTAGATATGATCAACATAGTGATGTTCACCATTGAAAGCTAATCCATGTCACGTGATGATCGGACATTGTTTAGTTGATATGGATCACGTGATCATTTAGATGACTAGACGGATGTCTATCTATGTGGCATCCCGGCTCAGAGCGACCGATTTACCTTGCATTGCCAACCCTAAGATCATGTCTTCTGGCAACACACAACATCTTGGTACATAAATCACCGCTTTATTGAAACTAGCGGAAGCATAGCGTGACATTACATCAAGTTGCAAGGCCAAGCGGCACACTCGGTGCCGCTAAACAATATGTACATTATTTAGTGAACATAAAGGGGGCCTCGAGCACAACATCTACATGGCAGGGGAACAACGATGTAGCAGGACTCCATAGCATAGGGACACCGATGTGGACACGGTCTAGACATGGCAGCAGTCCGATCCAGTTAGACTTTCCTGAAATCTGGCATAACACGCCAGGTCAGTACATTGAATGTACTTGCAAGCTCACAGCAAACATAACCATAATGGCAAACAATATCATGACATTTAATCAAGTTAAATGCAAACAGCATCATGCTACTCATGCAGTGAAACCATACTTGTGCATCGAGTCACTCGGACTCTGTTACCAACAGGTTGCCTCGCAACTGAACAGTGCTCACGGTGAAGCACGAACAGAACCACACTTTGGTTCAACTCCTTACCTCATAACCAACAACAATCAATCTCGGATCACAAGTGATACCACAACAGTCAGTCTCACTAACATCATCATAATTCAACCAGTGCAATGCAAATTACTTAGTGTGCAAAATTTATTATTAAAAGTTGATCCATGGTGTGACTTACTTACGAACTGGGCCCTTACACTACAAGAAACCTGTTAATCTGTGATGGATTTCTGGTGACGTTCTGTAAATCCGTCATGGAAACCGTCACCGACCAGCAAGATGTGCCTAGGCCCAAAAAGGGTAGCCCCTTAATGACGGACTTGGAGGTACCGTCACGAAAACCGTCATCGATCGACCAACTGGGCCTAGCTAGGCCTAGCTTCCCCCTTCGTACACCCTCTGTAACAACACGAATTGCTCCTGCTAATGTGGCAGAGTCATATGAGTTACATTGTAATTTGAATTTGCAAAATTTCAAAAAAAAATCAACGATCCTAATCAAATTAGATGGAACCAAAATGAATGATGAAATATACTTATGTAGCATACAGACACGTGAGGCCAACATGAATCAAGCCTAGTACGATTCATCGGGCTAAGGGCAAAGACACCAAAATACGAAACTGATTGAAGCAAAGCGCACGAAGGAGAAAACATTCAAGTCATCTACGCGGCAAAGTCCAAAACAGAAGCACGCGGAGGGGAAAACATTCAAGTCGTCGACGCACAGAGTTAAATCTTTTCGACTCATTTAACTCCACAGCCCACGATCCTATTGGCCACAGCCACGCGTCTCTCCCTCGACCGCGAAAACCCTATCCACCTCCACCCAGAGCCGCCGACTCCTCTCCCTCTCACCTCCCGATTCAGATCCATGTCCAGCCTCCCTCCACGCGTGGCTGCCGATCTCCAGCGCCGCCGCGCCAACCATCTCCTGCTCCACCTCCGTCTCCCACCCTCTCTCGCTCCGCCACCACCCCCACTCTCTCCGACTCCCCCTCCCCCTGTGTAGCCTCCTCCGTTCCGCGATGGGGCGGCCGTAGCGGCTCTCCTAGATCTATGTCAAGGGAAGCCCCCTACTCGTCGTCATGGGCGCGATGGTCATGAGGAAAGTGGTTTAGGACGGCTAGATGGAAGTTGTAGCCTACCCGCTGCCCAGGACAAGGATGGATGCCCTGACGCTCCCCCTTCTTCAAAATCTCGCGCTGGGAGAGGAGGTGGTGGCCACTGTTTTCTTCGGCACTCCTCGGCCTTATCCACATCGCCACAGGTGACCTCGCCAGACCACTCGCTGTGAAGGTGATAAGCTCTTTCACTCTCCATTAATTGAAAAATTATCCATTTAGGATGTCAGGATAGTGCTTTGCAGTGAAATAACTTTTGTGGCTGGGAATAATTGTTTCGGAAAGATAGCAAGATGATGTATTATGTTTCATGTTTTCCATAAATGTTGATGCGACTGATATTTTTTAATGTAGAGATTTATATTTACATCCTTTCTTCATCAACATGTACGTCTAATAAATATACGTGGGGTCCTTACATAGTTTCTGAGGTCGTGCTGTGTTTATGTGTGTCGATTTAGTTTACAAATACATCATTGAGATGGATGAAAGTATGATGTAGAGTATATATGAAATTGAAAAGATGGGATGCTTAAAGCTGGAATAAATTGTGGAGGGAATCCTATGCAGGAGTAACTATAGTGGATACTTCTACTAAATCAGAAGATTTATTTGTTTACTCCATGGAATAGTTTGACTAAAGTTCTAATTATTATTCTGTAGGTGGAGGAGATAGCTAAAGTCGAGGGTGTTGTTGATGACATAAAAGGTGTTTATAAAATAGAGTCTTGTGAAGAACAAAGGATACAATATAGAAAGGTCAGTTGAAACTACTTCTGTAGTACCAAATAATTAGCTAGCACTACAAACTATGCACCCTTCTTTGTCCTGATGTTCCTATCCTTGAAGGATGTTCCCTCACACATGACAGTAGCTGCACGGCCTATGAACGATGTTCCCTCCCCAACAACGCCTTTGTGAGCATGCTCGCTGTTGGCGCTGTCATGGCAGAATCGTGCAAGCATCGGCCATGCAGGTGTCGTGTGTATATCATTGTTGATCCTTAAATATCTTCGTTGTGCTTTTTGCATCGTCTTAGTGTGTGTGCGCTTGTTTCCATTTTTTATTTAATTTATTGCTTGCTGCAACACCTAGTTCCTCCTAGTTTGATAGAGTTGTTTGTTTTGTTCACGGTGGATGCATGCTATGTAAAATCTCAAATGGTATTTTTATAGTTACATGTCTATTTTGACAAAATGCTGATTGCTAACATTTACTCTGCATACCAATTACTTTCTACCATTCCTGATTATTCTCTACTGCTCTGTACATTTTTATATGAGAAAACACCACCCACTCTGTACTCTACCAATCAGTTTTCTGGTTTGCTTGGAAGAAAAGAACCATTACTTGAAAACCAACTATGAGATAGACTAGATCATTTAAGCTTGGTTGATAGATAAAATTCGGTTCATGTGCTTGGACAAGTGTACATTTTTTTGTTCAGTGAAGAGTGTGTTTGTGCTGTCGGTGGCGACCTCCTCTGCCGCACGCCGGCGGTGGCCGACTTGCACTGCGACCCTGGCCATTGAGCTGAACCTGATCCTGGTCCATGGTTAGTTAGGATGTTGGTGCTGTTTGGGCTTGATTAGCTCGATTTGGTGTTGTTTTAGGCTTGAGAAAAGTTGTTCTCTTGTTGAAATGAGAGGGATAAGGTAGGTGCTGCAGCTGTTGGCAATCGTGTATATGCAATGGTAGGTAACCAGAGAATGTGTTGCATTTGTATGTCCTCATGTTTATAATTTGTGTCTGAAAGTTATTACTGGATCTACTATCCCAATAATTTTTATTTCCTAAATCTCATGGTAAATCTGGAAGTTGCATTGCATATATGTGTATTACGCCATACTAGTAAACTTCTAAAAGCAAGTGGAGCTCAACCTTTATAATGCACTCTGCATTCTGCAGATTATGCCATACTTATTTGCATGTCATGCTATATGAACAGGCACTGTGGTTGTGATTGTTATGCTGGGAATGATGTTCCTCATGGTCCCAGTAATGCTGTTAGTATGGAAGAGGCACCGGATCCTTGTTTTCGCATTCCTTAAGCTCTTGTTGATGGAGGATAAATGGAAATAAGTGATCATCTAGTGGAGACAGAGTAAGTTACAACCTCTTTGCTCTTCCTGTTCGTAATAAGAAGGATTCCTTACTCTAGTGTCACATTTACTTGTAGCTTTTAAATTTTTGATACACAATATATATGATGCTTCCATGCTTTTCAAGTTTTTTGTAATATTGTTTTTTTCTATATTGCACCCAGAACTGAATGTTTGATTGTATCAGGCAGGTAACATTGTGAGTAGGCCTTTTGGCCTGTTTACTTTTTGATTGGATCAGGCGTTCATGTAAACATGATAGCTCCAAATCTTGTTTCAAGAGTGAGTAGTTCGCCGAAACTGCATTTTAATAAATAGGGGTTACTTCTCAAATCTAAGAAATTTAAAACCAATCCTCATTGCTGACTGGCAGTGTATATACAGTAATGGTATATGAAGATGAACTTGGCAAAAACTCAGCTTTTACCTTCGAAATATATGTACAGAATTTCCAGATCTAATCTGAAATGTCAATTAGGAAATGCTGAGCATTATCTTTGACCTTTGAAACCAACAACCTACTGTATGGACAAACACAAATCATACTACTGTCCTTTGTTTAGAAATGCTGAGCATTATTTTGTTAGTGGGTTTATATGGCCTCAACTTCTGCTACTGTAGTACTTGAGTTTTGTGATGTGTGTTTGTTAGTCATTTGAATTTCATTCGGCACACTTCTCTCTGGTGACCGCTTCCTCTCTGAATCTTTAACCCTATTTTTCTCTAAATTTATTCTGTATCTTGTACAATGCAGGATAACAAGTACAGACAACCTGCAGGGTACCAAGTAGAGGCAAACCGCAGGGTACAAGTACAGACACTATGGTATGTGGCCTTCTATGAAGATCTGATTCAGTTTAGATTTCCCCCCAGGTCTTGGAGACATGATTTCTGTTACTATATTAATATGTCAACATGTTCTATTTAGAGTTTTCTCCCTAGGCATTTCTTTTTCTATCCTTGTTGTCTCCTGCAGACCGGTGAATATGTATTCCAGAAATAAGTTTAATCTAAATCTAAGAAGAAAATTACATTGTTACATTGTGGGAGTCCTACAGTAAGAATACAGAGGTTTAAACCTATTTATTTGTGTACTATGCACATGTATTAGTCAGTCAATTTATTGTTGTTTTATACTAGATACTTTGTTATTCTCATCTGTAGGCATTTCTCCTCCTATATACTCATATCTACAAATGTCTAATGTTGTTGTGAATATGGTAGGTATGTTGCTGTCCATCAGAATCCGCCATGCCATATAGTTGCCATCAGGAGGGTTGACAACAAGAACACGAGTGACAACCTTTGTAGTTATATGTTTTGTCAATGTAAATTGGATTGTACCGGTTCCTAATCCTATGGATGGTTGCATATTGAGTGATTTTGTCAATATATGGTGTATATTATCATTTCATGGAGGATATTATAAACTGCTAGGTTCTACATACCTATAGATGGTTGCATATTGAGTGATTTGTGTAACATATGGTACTTTGGAAATATTTTCCTCGTCCAAAATTGGCATTATGATTTACGGAACACATTGTGCTAAAGGCATATTTGATCAAAATTGGGCTGAATGTAATGGATGGGACCAAATTTAAATTGATCCTAAATCCATGACGGTTTCTGTGATGAAAAATAGTGTCCACGTAGGTAGCCACATGGCATTGGTCCATGACGGACTGTTCCGTCACGGCCTAGTTTGGGCTTGGGCGGGCCTGAGGCAATTCCACGATGGCCAAGAACCATCATGATAGCTACAATGTCAAATTATGATGCGATATACATGACGGATCTCAAGTCCGTCAAGGATGGACACGCACGACAGTTTTTGGCTGATCTGTGACGGCTAAGGACTGTCATGTATTAACAGATTTCTTGTAGTGTTATCCGTGGGCGCGGCTATCGATAGATTAATACACTCTGCAGAGGTAGCGCACTTTACCCACACCACAGAACCCATGGACTCGCACTCCCATTCGGGTGGACCAACGGCATTCCGACAGAACTCTCCCATTGCCATGACACTCTTACGGCCACACCGACCAACTCCCCACTGGGCTCAGTCCTGGGCGACCCAGCCTAGCAAAGTCAAAACTACCACCGTCGTGGCAAATAAACAGTCCCAAACGGGGACACGATACCATAAGAACAACAGGTCCACAAGGTTATGTCTGCTTACCGGGCCAGGGTAACGCATGCCCATAACCTTCCCTCGTTGGAGGTACCGACAAAAGGCATGACAACAGGACGTCTAACGGCCTCCCCATAAAGGCAAATGTGGTTGAACTTGTCAGCCCGATTCAGTGGCACCATGACCCGACCAACTTTACATTCAAGTTCAATTATCATCAGGTTTAACTTGAAATAAAATGCTTGAGTCAATATATGCCATGCTTATGCAACCATATACCATGCATCACATATCACTTAGAAACAACAGATCAACTTCATTCAAAGTTCTACTTGCACAAACTTAACTTTCAACATTTCTGTTCCTTTCTTACTTGTTATTTATACTCATCACTTTAGTTGGCATTAATCAAATAAAATTTATCTAAACATATATATAGGAAAAATTAAGACCGATAATCATATAACCATAGTCATGGCAAATTTACTTAGATCAACTACTCAAACTATATATCACTAGTTCAAGCATTCACCTCTATTAACAAAGCATTTTGATCATGACAACCTAAATAACACAAACATTTTTTTGTTTAATACTATATGCAATGAATCAATGTTCAAGAAATCGTTAACTGGTAGCTGCTCGGTAAGTTTAGGAGTAGCGATTAATCGGTGAATCGGCATATTACCTGGATTAATCGGTTGACCATTAATCGGTAGATTGAATAGAAACTTGCCAACATATATCTAGATTTCTTAATGTATTATACCATACTCTCATGCTCCCAGCTATGTAGTATTCCAATGAGTTAATTACACTATTGGTACATCAACTTGGAGCGCGGGTACAATCTCATACAAAAACTTACAAAATGACTCAAATTAGCCCCTAAACTTGCTTTACGGGTACAAACCGATATAAATTAGTCCAAACCTGCCACGCCGGCTCTAGGAACTTGGCCCACATCCAGGTTAATTTACAGGAACCCCCCATTGTTGTATGATGTAAATAGATCCCCCAGTAACCTAGCCAGCCTCTCTGTTCGCCACACACTAGCCAAATCCCTAGTCGTTCTCTCTGTTCTTGCCACAAATTCACACTCGACCGAGGCAGCCTTCCCCTCAAGCCAAATCCCTAACCCTTAACAGTGGCAATGACCACGGCAAGGACTGAAGAACGTGGCTCACCGTGATACTGCGTCCTTGTTGGGGGATAGCCAACCCCCTCTTCCTCGGCGCATGGCCCATGGGCAGCAGCGGTGGCAATGTCGGACCCGACGGCGGCCTTGGCGACGGTTGTACTAAAGAATGGTGGGTGACATCTGAGCTTCATTTCGGCCCAAAAAAATCCAGAGGTGCTTTTCTATTCGTAATTTCTTGTGTCCTACAGTATGAGACTTTGAGCAGAACTCAACAATTTTTTGTAGAGTCAAATGCAAATGACCACCGAGTATGATTTTGATGGGTTTATTCCACCATTTGAGTATTGCCCTGACTTTTGTGACATTGAGAAGGAGAATTGTGGGCATTTTTGTAGCCCTGTTCTTAGAGTTTGTACATGAGGATTTGACGCACGGCGTAGGTTTCTAGCCTGTTCATCTGAGGTATGTAAAATAGTGGTAGTGAAAAGATTTAAACAACACTTGTTTCAGTCACTACTTTCTGCACACAACAACAACTCCACTGTAGCAGAACACTACTTTCTGCAACTTTGAACATCACACCCAACACCGGTGTCAGTACGCAATGACAAGCGGGCGGAAATACCACAAAACAACGCCTTTCATCTACCGACGCCTGATTATCAACCATACGCACCATAGAAAAGCCACATGTGGGTGAATATACCACCGATCAAACCGGATGAAAACCATAGAGATA
Source organism: Triticum urartu (assembly GCF_003073215.2). Taxonomy (NCBI): domain Eukaryota; kingdom Viridiplantae; phylum Streptophyta; class Magnoliopsida; order Poales; family Poaceae; genus Triticum; species Triticum urartu. The sequence continues at coordinate 583,317,315 of NC_053024.1, forward strand.
AGAGATGCCAATACAGGGGACAATCCAATATAGAAGAAAGAAGGTGATTTTTCATACCGTAGTCCGGTGGAAACTCGCCAATGCCACGAGGACGCGGCTCCATCCAGCATCGATCTCATCCCCGGCGACCATCGCACCATCGACGACAAGAAACAGAAAGGCGAAAGAGCCGTTGAGAAATGAAAACCGAGGTGACCGGTGCGTGCCTCTCATCTGACGGGTAGGTTTCAGACTAATTTGTATCAGCTCGTTCCAGCAAAGTACGTTTAGGGGCTTATTTGAGTCAATTTGCAAGTTTTTGTATGAAACTGGACCCGCGCTGCAAGTTTATGTACTAATAGTGTAATTAACTCCAAACCAAATATGCTGCCATACACATATGAAAAGCATAGAGAGGAGGTAAAATTATTAATCCTATCTATTAAGGAGCGGCATGGGGACGGAAGTGGTTATGGGACAAAACGTTTGGCTTTGTTTGCCCACCAGTTAATGGGCCAGAAGGGATTAATCGGCATGACAACTGATTAATCAGTCTAACTGGCAAATTAATCGGCCTGACAAGTTAACGTGACGAATAGGGTTATTCGATTCGGCCATGCTATGAGTAGCGATTAACTGGCCCGTTAACTGATTAATCGGGTGAATTCTTGAACAGTGCAATGAATAACATAATAATTCAAGTAGAAAATCATGAATATTACAAATACACCATCATAATGTTGTTGTGGCTTGCCTTAGTGCAGAGGAGCTTCACACTCCTCCTAGATGCCTTCAAGACAAGCTTCGCCTTCTGAAAATAATTCAAATGACAAAAACAAAATATCAAGAACACTTCTAAAAATTACCATAAATTCTAGGCAGCAAGGAAAAATCCCATCTTGGGTGTGAGCTAGGATTTTCCAATAAGAACAGAATGCAAAAAGAATCAACTCATTTGGACTTGTAGAATAAAATTTATAGTTAGTCCAAGTTTTGGTCAAATTTGAATTATATTTGAATTAAAAGAAAAACCAGGGGGTGACATCGAAGGCGTAAACCGCCTGGGCGCCACCACTCATATTGCTTCGGTCGCGGCCTGAGTGGCTGACAGCGGGCCCCAGCGATCAGGTCGGAGGGGGAGAGAGAGGGAAACAGAGCATGGCGAGGCTCCGTCGGAGCTCACGCTGGCGAGGAGGGCTCCTGGGCTAGATCCAAAGGGGTAGGATTGGAGAGGAGATCGAGACGCACCTGCCCATACCCGTAGCGTGGCTAGGCGTGACCGGACGGGGACAAAACGGAGCTCTCCAGTGGCGGTAGCAGGCGGGGTTCGTCGGAGTTAGCGATTCCGGTGAGGCAGGGCCGGTCCAGCAGCTCCAACGGCACCAGCACGCACTAGTGAACCACCATGGATACGCCGGAGAGGCTGGTGGAGCTTGAGCGGTTCTCGAGAGTGAGGGGGCAGAGGACGGGGATCGCCGGCGAGCTCAGGACAGGAACGACGGCCAGAGGCCTGCCCGGCCGGGTTGCGGCTTCCTACGATGGTGTGGAGGTGTGTTGAGTGTGTGTGTGGAGAGAAACGAGCTCGGTGAAGCTCTATTTATAGGCGAGGCCGAGGCGGGCATCACGAGCTCGCCAGAGCTCTATGGAGTGTCGCCCGGCGATGAATGGCGTCAGTGAGAGGGGGAAGATGCCGGAGATCACGTGGAGGCAGTAGACGAGCTGCGACGAGCACAGGAGCGCGGTAAGCGATGAGCATAGTGCCACGGGCGCACTGTTTCCTTGGCCACGCCGTGCCCGTGCTCGCTGCGGTGATCTCCGGCATCGGCGAGTGCTAGGGTGGAGTTATGGAGGTGCAAACGAAGATGGGGGCACGGTTTGGCATGGTGCGGCGATTGGGGCAGTGAGCATGCGCGCAACAGAGATGCTGGCGCACCGCAAAGCACGTCGGCTGCATACCAACCTCCTTGGACGAACGTGGTCACCGCGGGAACTTTGGCATCGGGCTTAGCTAAGCATAACCACCATGTCTGGCAGCTAGTCCTTAGTGGTTTTGGTTGTTTTGCACGATTGGGTGGATCACAGGTGAACTATGGGAGTGCCTTTCTTCTTGGCAAGTTTTTGGACAGAAACTTGTGAGCTTCACTGAGATAAATTTAGTGAGAATTAAAGGTTGTGCTTTGGGGTTTAGTAATCTCTTAGGAGGGCAATCAAGCTCAGAAAAGATCAGCCCCAAAAGATCAAGCAAAAATATACTTGCTGTACAAAGTGATCATTCTGTCCAGAACAGAAATGATTTTCTGTAGCAAAAAAATTACAAAAAGTTGTGCAATATTTTTGCTCAGGAAGGTGCCCTAGGGTTCAAAGAATATTTGTGAATTTATTCAGAATTTTTGGAGCAAGAAAACTAGGGGTTGCTTTGGAGCATACTTCTCTGATGTGATTTTCAGGGAAGAAAATGAATATTTTTCTTTTATGAAAAATATTATTTGGTCTTTTGTTGGAGTTTTTCAGAGAAGGAAAAGTGAATTAGAGGTGGATAGGTCACTTGGGTGAAAATCAATTGTAGGCCCAAGTGTTCAAGTCCATTTGAATTGATTCAAAACTCCAAATCCAAAGCAACTGCAACTAAAAGTCCGGAGAAAGAGAGAAGGCAAATCCAGGCTATCACAAATCTCCCCCACTTAAGATGAATCTCGTCCTCGAGATTTGGTTGCTTGGGAAAACAATTTTGGGTAGGTTTTCCTTAAAAATTCCTCTCTTTCTGAGGTTGCTTCTTCTTCGGTGTGATGCTCCCACTGGACCTTGTAAAATTTGATCGCTTTCCTGCGTGTGACCCTTTCTGCCTCATCCAAGATTCTGAATGGTCTCTCCTCATAAGTTAAATCTTTGGCAAGCTCAGTTTCTGACATATCAGTCTTCTTCTCGGGTGGTGAAATATACCTTCTCAGCTGTGATACGTGGAACACGTTGTGTACTTATTACAATTCTGGTAGCAATTCCAACTGATAAGCAACTGTGCCAACTCGTGTAATGACCGGGAACAGACCAATATACCTTGGTGCCAATTTGCCTCGGGTCTGAAATCTCTTGACTCCTTTCATGGGTGTGACTCTGAGATACACGGGTTCAAAACTGACTTGCTAATGTTTGGCATCATAATAACTCTTCTGTCGTGACTTAGCTACTTGTAGTCTATCTCGAATTTCCTTGACTTGTTTCTCTGCCTCCAATATCAGGTCAGTACCGAAGATACGGCTATCTCCGGTTTGAGACCAATTTAATGGAATGCGACACTTATGGCCGTATAAAGCTTCAAAGGGTGACATTTTCAAACTGATTTGAAAACTGTTGTTGTATGAGAATTCCGCATATGGCAGACAATCTTCCCATTTGGGTCAATGGGGTAAAGCACAAGCTCGAAGCATATCTTCAAGGATTTGATTTACCCGCTCAGTCTAACTGTCTGTTTGTGGATTGTAGGCGGTGCTATATTTTAGAGCGGTCCCCAAAGCTTGATGGAGTCGGGACCAGAATGCGGATGTAAACAATGAACCTCAGTCCGTAGTGATTGTTTTTGGCACTCCATGCAAACTGACTATCCGGGATTGATATGTCTCCAATGTATCTATAATTTTTGATTGTTCCATGCTATTATATTACCTGTTTTGGATGTTTAATGGGCTTTAATATGCTCTTTTATATTATTTTTGGGACTAACCTATGAACCGGAGGCCCAGTGCCGGTTTCTGTTTTTTGCCTATTTCAGTGTTTCACAGAAAAGGAATACCAAACGGAATCCAAACGGAATGAAACCTTCGCGATGATCTTTCTTGGACCGAAAGCAAACCAGGAGACTTGGAGTGGAAGTCTGGAACTCCATGAGGAGGCCATGAGATAGGAGGGCGCGCCCAGGGGGGTAGGCGCCCCCCACCCTCGTGGGCCCCACGGAGCTCCACCGACGTACTTATTTCGCCTATATATACTCTTATACCCTAGAAACATCAGCGGGAGCCACGAAACCACTTTTACACCGCCGCAGCCTTTTGTACCCATGAGATCCCATCTGGGGCCCTTTTCCGAAGATTTGCCGGAGGGGGAATCGATCACGGAGGGCTTCTACATCAACACCATAGCCTCTCCGATGAAGCGTGAGTAGTTTACCATAGACCTTTGGGTCCATAGTTATTAGCTAGATGGCTTCTTATCTCTCTTTGATCTTCAATACAAAGTTCTCCTCGATGTTCTTGGAGATCTATTCGATGTAATACTCTTTTGCGGTGTGCTTTCCGAGATCCGATGAATTGTGGGTTTATGAACTTGATTATCTATTAATATTATTTGGTTCTTCTCTGAATTCTTATATGCATTATTTGATATCTTTGCATGTCTCTTTGAATTATCAGTTTAGTTTGGCCTACTAGATTGATCTTTCTTGCAATGGGAGAAGTGCTTAGCTTTGGGTTCAATCTTGTGGTGTCCTTTCCCAGTGACAGTAGGGGCAGCAAGGCATGCATTGTATTGTTGCCATCGAGGATAAAAAGATGGGGTTTGTGTCATATTGCTTGAGTTTATCCCTCTACATCATGTCATCTTGCTTATGAACTTAATACTCTAGATGCATGCCGGATAGCGGTCAATTTGTGGAGTAATATTAGTAGATGCAGAATCATTTCGATCTACTTGAGACGGACGTGGTGCCTATATTCATGATCATTGCCTTAGATATCTTCATAACTATGCACTTTTCTATCAATTGCTCGGCAGTAATTTGTTCACCCACTGTAATACATGCTATCATGAGAGAAGCCACTAGTGAAACCTATGGCCCTCAGGTGTCTTTCTTATCATATTGCATCTCTTTTATTATCACATCTCGTTAACTATTTTGCAATCTTCACTTTCCAATCTATACAACAAAATACCAAAAATATTTGTCTTATTATCTATATCAAATCTGACTTTCGCAAGTGACCATGAAGGGATTGACAACCCCTTTATCGCGTTGGTTGCGAGGTTCTTGATTGTTTGTGCAGGTACTAGGTGACTTGTGTGTTGTCTGCTACTTGATTGATACCCTGGTTCTCAAAAAATGAGGGAAACACTTATGCTACTTTGCTGCATCACCCTTTCCTCTTCAAGGGAAAATCAACGCATCCTCAAGAGGTAGCAAGGATCCATATAATTGTGCAAGAAGATGGGAATAAAGTGAGCCACTTTAGTCAGCGTGTCCACTATGACCCATATAGCACTGTTGCCTCGGTGAGTCCTGGGTAGACCGGTGATAAAGTCCATGTAGACATCATCCCATTTCCAACGCGAGACGGGTAGAGGTTGCAGAAGTCACTACGAAAAAAGACACATCCATGACATTTCGGGCCAAACGAAATTTTTTCTGTCGTGCTTATGACACTTCTGTGACGATAATTGTGACAAAACCCGGTATCATCATAGATGTGGTGGGCTCCTACTTCTATGACAAAAAATCATGATAGAAAATGGCCTTTTTGTCCTGGGCGGGCTAGAGACGCAACTGCATGACATTCTTTGGGCCGTCCATGACGGAGATAACCGTGGTAGAAGCGAGGGCAAGGAAAATATCGGGGGAGTTCCCGGTTACGGTGGGTGGTCGGGGCCGAGAGATGCGCATTTCTCTCGTACGTATGCGTGTGTGTGTGAGGCGTTGGGCTCTAACTGGACCCGAGCGAGGCATTTTGCTCTAACTGAACCCAAGCAATTTCACTGCAGGCTACACGTTACTGAACCCAAGCGATCGATCGATCCCTTCCTGTTAACTGAACCCGAGTGATTCCTTTGCTACTGCTGCTAACTGAAGCCGATCGATACTGCCTCTTGATGAACAGTGAGTGTTGTTCGGGGTTTGGATGAACAGTTCCTAGTGGGGGGTTGGATGAACAGGACCCCGTGGTAGTAGAGGCCGTTGCCGCTGGATGAACAGTAACCTGATCGACCGAGCCTGTGGATGAACATGACCCAGTGGAGGGCTGGATGAACAGGACCCCGTGGAAGGCTGGTTGAACAGTAGCCGATGGAAGGCTGGTTGAACAGTAGCCGGTGGAGGGCTGGATGAACAGTAGCCCGTGGAGGGGTGGTTGGACAGGACCCCGTGGAGAGGGCTGGTTGAACAGTAGCCGGTGGAGGCTGGATGAACAGGAGCCCGTGGATGAACAGTCGCAGGTGGAGGCTGGAGGAGGTCAACAGTGGATGAACAGTAGCCCATGGAGGCTGGAGGAGGTCGACGGTGGAGATGAACAGTATCCCGTGGAGTCCCGTTTTGCGGTATGCCACACCCCTCCCGATGAACAGGACCCCTGTTTCGATCGTAGCGCTCCAACAAAAGTCTGTTTCCTCCGTTTTGCAGTATGCCACACCCCTCCCGATCAACATGACCCCATTTTGACTGTAGGAGGTCTGTTTCCTCTGTTTTGCGGTACGCCAAACCCATCCCGATGAACTGGATCCCGTTTCGACCGTGGCCGCTCGAGCACAAGGCCGTTTCCTTCGTTCTGCGGTATGCCAAGCCTCGTTTCCGTCGGCTATTCCGTCCAAGCCAGTTGGCTCCCGATGAACGGCACGCGTTCTGTTACCTCCCAATGAACACGATGCATTCCGTTGCCTCCCCATGAACACGACGACGACGTAGTTCCTCCATTCCGACCCAACCACAGCCATGTAAACGAGCGTTGGCCATAAGTATGCGCGAGTAGGCGTTGGAGACCCCGCCCGTATGTACGTATGTGGTTGTATTTACTTTCTTGCACCTTGGCCGATGTACATACGTGTACATGCTACGTGCGCGCCTCTACTACGACACGTGCCCTTCCTTACATGACCACGGTTCATCGCTACAGCCTGCAGACAGACCGATTGTATGTACGTACACGTTCGCGACCAGAATGACAACGCTACGTATGCTTCGACTGGGTGGGTCCTGACTGTCAGGCACTTCCTTGAGTGCGAAGATGTAGCTAGTGGGTCCTAGCAGTCAGGGGGAAACATTTTTTTTGTGAAATACGGTGGCCCGTCCGGTGGGTCCCTGCTGTCAAGTGGAGGAATCATTCTTTTCCGCGTAATAAGGAGGCCCTTCCTTACTGCGGCCGTGGAACCAGCTGTCAGCCTCTCCACGTACAGTACTCTTCCGACAGAAGTCATTCATTGACCACATTGACCACGCCGCGCCGAGAGCACCAAGTTGGTGGACGACGGCGAGGCCTAGGAAGGGAACGACGCGGAGCCAGGGAAGACGCGACAGTGGATGCCCATGCGGAGAGGAGTACGAGGGTTCACTGGTTCGGCTGCGGTGTGAGGTTGATGTCGCCGCAGGGCCTGGGCAGCGGTGTGAGGCTGCCGTCGCCGCAGGAAGACCAGAGGTTGAAGAAGCACGATGGCCGCTGGATGGACATCGTAAAGTCACTGCAGCTAGAATCGTTTATATTGACCTAGTTGACAAAGCCCTTGGTACACGTCAACTTAGTAAGCCAGTTTTTATAATTACATCCCATTTATTATTTCTTAAAGCCCATTTTCTTGTTAAGCCTAATGCATACCTCCTAGGAAAGATTTGCAGCCCAGTGGGGCGGAGAATACAAGTTGACCTTGCCTGGGTATTCCTCGAAAAAAGTATAGCTGGGCTAGCCATTTTCAGCTTGAAAAAAAATTAATATCTGGGCTGGATATCTGGCCTAGGCTAGACGGGCCACAGCCCACCCAGTTAATACCCTGCTCTCCTCTGAACAACAACGAAAACATCGCTCTTGTCTAAAAAAATGAAAACATCGCTCAAGCAAAACTCTGCAGTGCTCACACCTCAAAAACACAAATACTGCTCGAGCTGCTTGGTCCCAGCTGTCGGCCACTCCTTGTGCAATTCCCTCATTTATTGACTACATAGGTTGACAATGGTGTGGGACCGTGATGTTAGGAAACCAGGAGGAAGCAAAAAAAAATACAGTTGTAGTATATAATAAGGAAGCACTTGCGTACGTGCAGCTATGGCCCTGGTAGGTCCCCACTGTCATCCTCTCCAAGTAAAGTCATCTCCTCATTCCTCATGTATGTTGACCATGTTGACAATGCGAGACGACGGCGCCACGGCGAGCGCAACAACTCGAAGGACGACAGAGAGGGCCTCGTGGGCCCTATGGATGGTCTGATACAGCACTCGCTGCTCATTTGGGAAGCCAGGATCATAGGTCCACATGTCCATGATGGCATTGTCGTTTGCTTGTTCACCGGTGCTCGTTGACGAGATGAAGGTTGCAGCACAGGTCCTCCTACGCTGGTAGCTCTTCCGCCATTAAGGCGTGGAAGTGCGACCGCACCTGCTCTATTGTGAACATGGCATGAACCGGCTTAGACAGTGGCGTCGGCTGCTGGTTGGAAGCTACGTCCATCGTCTGATTGTCGCCGCTCAGCTCGGCGAGCTCGCTGGCGAGCCAGCATGTCCGGTTGCTGGACCAACCTACTGCCAAGCACGAGTCTGACTGCCCTGGCCCACCCAGACCACCTCCCTCGCCCGTGCACTCTTTCCGCCCGAACCGGTCAGTGCCGCCTGCCTCGCTTCCCGGTGCAGGCGATTGCTCCGCATTCAAATGACACAAGTGTCGTCCGTCCGTCCGTCTGCCACGCACATTAATGATACACGGTTGCCGAGGCGGCTACTCGGGCGCCACACATCCGTCCCTCCGCCGCCCACCATTGCTATATTAACTATTGCGCCGGCCATAGCTGCAGTCATCCACTTCCATTTCCTTTCTCATGTCCACGCCACTACTGCCCACCATGGCTTCCTCGCGCTCCAGCGCTCTTCGGGACGGGCGGACGACGGACCACAAGTAGATGGCAGCAATTGTTACCGACTGCCTAGACGGAAGGCAGCCGAAGGATGACGACGTCCCAATGGAGAACATGTTAGTCGACGATCCTACGCCAACCCCCTCCTCCGTGCCATCCTCGCCGGTGCATTGCACCATGACCATCAGCGAGGCACGTGCCCAATAAATGGAGATGGTGAGGCAAAAGCGTGAGGAGCAGTTCCGGGAGGCGCAGGCCGACGCCGCCTGCAACCACCATCTCCTCCAGGAGCACCTGCAGGTGGAGGAGCAAATCACGCGGAGCGGGCAGAGCAGGATGTGCTGCTTGACTCGTACCGCTCTGCTGGCGGTACCGCATGCGGGTGGTGGAGGTTGCGGCCACCTACAAAGAGGGTGATGAAGCGGGCGAGGCGTTGTTTGGCGAGACCGAGGACGAGGCAGAGGACAATGAAAGCTCTGACAAGTCCCCGGTCCGCTGGCGTCGACGAGGCCCTGCTTCGCCGACGCCCCGCGGCGCCAACAAAGAGGCAAAGGACACCGCCGGCTCCGCCGAGGACCCGGCCCGCCAACAACGAGGCAGAGGACATCTCCGGCTCAGACGAGGCCCCACCCTGCCGGCAATGAGGGGGAGGATTTCCCCCGCTCCGCCGAGGCGCCGCCCCGCCGACAACGAGACAAAGGACATCGCCGGCTCCGTCGAGGCCCTCCCCGCTGCCAACGAGGCTGCGCCACACAAAAAACGAGGAAGAGTATAACACGGTAGGTCGCCGCTGCTCGGGTCCAAGTAAGGCTACCGCTACTACCCTTCAGTTGAAGCCAACCTAGGCGGGTTGACCATTGACGGTCGATTAGCTTCTTGGCAGCGACGTGGAGTCGGAGAGCGATGTTGGAGAAGGACGCTGCTTCTAATTAAGTGCTGGTGTAGTTGGCTCACTGACATGTGGGCTCAACAAGTATCTGGGGCACCTGTCAGTTATGCAACTGCACCTACAGTTAATTCACTGAAGCTCAGTCCGCTGGAGAAGAAGCTTCTGTTCGGCTCAGCCGGACACGGGTGGGTAGGTTCGGTTAATTAATTATACCTCCAGCGCACCCTTTTTTAGTTGAGGAATGTATAAAATGTAATGAAATCCGGCATGTTTATATGAAATCCGACCGTGCATGAATGAATTTAGTTCAATTAGTTCGAATTCTTGTATCGCTAGCATTGGATGAACATGCAAAACAAAACATACTAGCATTATTCGCAGGGTGATCACCTCGTTTGCAGCAGTTTCACATGTACTCCCTCCGGTCCTTTTTAGTCTGCATACAAGGTTTATCTGCAGTCAAAGTATCTCTACTTTGATCAGAGTACAAAGAGTTTGAGCAGCTTTTTAGCGTTCCTGTGCATTGCAATCAAACACACATGCCTGGAAATTCATAGAGAACATTCAAAACAATCGATGATTATGCATCTAGTGATTCACATGTCAGAGCCAATATTTACTTCACAACTAAAGAATATAGAAAAATAGATCGACGCTGCAGACAACAAAGGGCGTTCCATTCGAAAATATCAAATGTATGTCTTCTTGCTAATATCAATGAGCAAAATTTGACAAGGTTGTCCCATTGTAAAATTCCAAATGCTTGTTGTTTTGCGTACATCAATGAGCAAACTTTGACAAGGTTTCCCATTCCAAAATGTCAAATGCTTGTTGTTTTGCGTACATCAATGAATGTCGGAGTAAGGGGCCACAGGTAGCCTAACCCGTGCCCCAGAACCTTTCAAGACATCGGGGCCGGCTATGCCCCTCAAGACGTCAAGATAGAGCTTCGCCTTCTGGCGGCCGACTCCCGGAAGGTGGTCATGCTCGAGAAGGTGGCTCCAAGACCGGCTGACTCCTAGCAGACGGCCTCCAGAGAGGCCGGCTCCTAGCAGTCGGCCTATGGTGCCCTCAAAGATTGCGCCCCCCATTAAGAAGACGAGACGGGGTGTGGCTGCAGTGTAGCCCATCCCCCCATATCCAGGGCCAGGCGTGGCCACAGTGCTCCGTATAGGCAGAGATCTACGCCCGGTGCAGCACTGTTGCCACTCCGCCCCTGACGTCATTCCTGACAGGCGAAGCCCTGTTCCCATGACCGCTTGTCGGTACGGCCCGAGGACGATGGGCCCCGCCGGTCAGCAAGAGCCTGGAAGACGGCGGGTGCCTCACCAGTCGGACCCGAGGGAGGCCGGCTCCTAGCTATCGGCCCATTCCTTCCCTGGGGCCCCACGCACCATTAACCAGATAAGACATGGGGTGGCTACAATGATCTCCGACCAGGCGGCGGAACTGTAGCCACGCTTCCCTGACCAATCAAGCATCATTAGCATCATGGCAACAGTAATCCGCAGCCGTCAAGACCCGTCAGCGGCGGAGGCGGCCTATCTGCTCCGTACCAGACCAGGCAGCGGGCCCCAGCAGTCGGCGGAGAAGTCGGCGACCGGAGAGACTGACAGCCGGTTCCTACACCCGGCCAGATTACCGTTGTACCCCTGGGGGGTAGGCCTATATAAATCCCTCGGGGCACCCATGCAAAGGGTTGGAACCTGTTATAATTAGACTCACACCTAGGGGAAGAAGAAAGCAGGCCTTGCCTTCTTCTACCTCTAGCATAGAGCTCGAGGAGCACCATTGTACTCACTAGTGCCTTAGTGATCATGCGGAGACCCTGCAGAGCAGGACTAGGGGTGTTATCTCCAAGGAGAGCCCCGAACCTGGGTAAAGTGCGCCGGCGTTCGTGTCTACGCCTTATCCCGCTTCCAGGCACCGGCGACGTTCTACTTGCTCCCACCATGATAAGCCATCCATTGGCATATGTCGCACCAAACCCCCGACATTTGGCGCCAACCGTGGGGCGAGGTGCACCGTCTCCCGGAGACCTATTCTAGACGGGAACCCCGTTCCTTCCTGGCAAGCGCAGCCAGCCTGGCATGCCAGACAGCGTCTGCACCAACGCGCTGCACGACGTAGAGTTTGCCTGCGCGGCGAGCTGCCTCGCCGATCTTGTTGGTGAGATTCGCCTCTCCGACGAGCCCGCGTCTGATGCGGGCACCGATGGCCCTGAGAGCCGCCTTGTGAGCCTCCTCGATCAGCTCCACGTCGCCAGCGAGCCTGCTGCTGACTTGGAGTTTGTTGGCTCCACCGACCCGATGTTGGTCAACTCCGACACGGCATCGCTTGACGCATTCCCCTCCATCGTGGTGATCTACGATGAGCCGCTTCCTCACGCGGACAGCGGCGGCAGCACCGTCACGAAGGTGCTCGTCATCAGCCACGGCGAGCACTCTGGCGGAGGTGGCCAGGATCCGTTGCAGGCGGCGATGCAAGACCTGGCTGTGCCTATGCCGACACTAAAATGCTGGAAGCACGCTGCGTCCAGCTCGTTGAGAGCGCCAACCGGCTGGCCAGCATGAGACGCCTTTCAAAGGCCTACCAGCTGGAGATGGACCGTGCTGTCGGCGGCACGCCAGCTCCTGGTGGGCCTAGCCGCATTGGCTTGGTCTGGCAGCATGGCGCGACCATCACCAGCATGTTCGGGACAGATCACCCCGTATACGCCATGCCTGCAGAGAACATACGATTTGCCCAGGCGGCAGCGGACGAGCTAGACAAGCTCGAGGGCGACGAGCGTCGCCACATGACAGAGCGACTCCAGCAACTCCTCGACGCGGCTTCTGGGCAACAAGATGCTGGGTGCCACACCGAAGCGCCCGACTGGCGAAACGACGACCCGCCTCCTCGCCAAGATCAAGGCGCGACATCCCGGACACCAACTGGCCGCGTCCGTGATAGAAGAGACACGGAGCCGGCTGCCAGCTGCAGCCAGACTCACGCCACCATCGAATGCGACCAAGATGGCCACCCAAGAGCAGTGCGGCGGCGAGACAACTGTCCGCCTCCTCCTCTCCGTAGGGAGAGGCGCATTTCCCCACGTCCTACTGGTCACCCATCACTCGGCGACTGGCTTGGCCGTGGAGAAGGAATCAGAGAAAATGATGCCCGCCATCGGATCGATCGCCTTAATCGATCCCTGGCGCTAGAAGAAGAAGATGAGCTGGGTCCGCCTTGTTTTGGCCCCCACATCCGAGATGAGCCCTTCCCCAAAGGGTTCACTCTCATGAGAGATACACCCAAGTACACCGGCTCCGTGAAGCCGCAGGACTGGCTGGTCGACTACTCCACAACCGTCAGCATCGCCAACGGCAACAAGCACGATGCCGTGAAGTACGTTCCGCTCATGCTTCAGGGCACGGCCCGGACATGGCTGAACAGCCTGAAGCCCCGCAGCGTCAACAGCTGGGTTGATTTTACTGAAGTATTCATCCGCAACTTCACCAGCACGTGCAAGCGCCCACCCAAGCCTCGCCAGCTCTCCTTATGCATCCAAGGCCCGAACGAGTCAACTCGCGACTATCTCACGTGTTGTGCCGAGTTGCGCAACTCTTCCGAGGGCGTGCACGAGGTGCAGGCCATCGAGTACTTCACTTCCGGGTGCCGAGAGGGCACCCTCCTCAAGCACAAGCTTCTTTGTGACGAGCGGGCGACACTTGACGAACTGCTAATCATAGCAGACAAGTACGCCACGGCCGACTCCTCCATGAAGGCGGAGATTCAAGTCAATATGTCAGGCAAGGTGGCCCCTCAAGCTCCTCGGACCCCGGCTGGTGAGGCCAGTCAGCAACAACAACCGAACGACAATAGGCGCAAGGCCATGCAGCCGGCTTCCACGAGCCGGCAGGTGGCAACAGTCGAAGATCAGCAGCCAAAAGGGCAGCCACCTCCCAAATGATAGATGGGCGGCAAGCCCAACTGGCTACCCGCCTTCTCGTACGAACAAACTCTCGATGCACCCTGCAAGTTCCACAGCGGTGCGAAGCCGTCCAATCACACCACTAGGAAGTGCCATTGGCTCACCAGGATCGCCAAGGGTGACGGACTCCAGCCCCCTCCGCTAGCCGGCCCACCGCCTCCTCCACAGCAGTCGGCGGCTCGGCCAGTCTGCGCCATACAAGATGATTATCCTGAAGAGCATGGAGTTTATGTCGTGTTCACCAGCACGGCCGACGACAGGTGCAGCAGACGACAGCAGCGACAAGAAGTAAATGCGGTAGCATCACAGACCCCCGAATTCATGCATTGGTCTGAGAAGCCCATCAGCTGGAGCAGAGCCGACCACCCAGAGGTGATGCCCAATCCCGGCTCTTATGCTCTGGTGTTGGACACCACGTTTGCCATGAGAGGCGATCTGCTCGCTTCTCCCGAGTTCTGATAGATGGCGGCAGCTGCATCAACATCCTGTACAAAGATATCATGGAGAAGTTCGGAATCAAGCAGAGACATCTTCAGCCCAGCCGGACTATTTTTCATGGCATATTTCCTGGCCTTTCCTGCTCATGAATCGGCAAGACTCAGATAGATGTCCTTTTCGGGGACAAAAATCATTTCCGCCGAGAGCCAGTCTAGTTTGAGGTGGTGGACCTTGAGAGCCCTTATCATGCATTACTTGGCCGGCCTGCCCTGGCCAAGTTCATTGCGGTCCCCCACTATGCTTACCTGAAGAGGAAGATGCCGAGCTCCAAGGGAATCCTGACCGTGGCAGGGGACTACAAGAAGTCGTCCGCCTGCGCAGCAGAGAGCAGCCGGTTAGCCGAGCCCCTCGTGATCGCGGCTTAGAAGCGGCTCCTTGACCGGGTTGTGGCGATGGCCGGCAAGCAGCTGAAAATGTCACCCAACCACAAGGAGCCGGAAGTCGAGGGCTCGTCGAAGCCGGCAAAGGAAACAAAGAAGATACCCTTGGACCCGGAGAGGCACGCTTTCATAGGTGCAAACCTTGACAGCAAATAGGAAGGCGAGCTCATCGATTTCCTCCGTGAGAATCGGGACATCTTTGCATGGTCCCCCAAGGACATGCCGGGTGTTCCGACGGAATTCGCCGAGCACAAGCTACACGTCCGGTCCGATGCCGAGAAAGTCAGGCAGCCCTTACGCCGACTGTCGGATGAGAAGAGAAGAGTTGTTGGAGAAGAGATAGCCCGGCTTATAGCAGCCGGCTTAATCATGGAAGTGTTCTTTCCAGAGTGGTTAGCCAACCCGGTCCTAGTGCTGAAGAAGAGCAAGCAGTGGCGCATGTGTATAGATTATACCAGCCTCAACAAGGCATGCCCCAAACACCCATTTGCTCTGCTAAAAATCAACCAAGTGATTGACTCCACAGCCGAATGCGAGCTGTTGAGCTTTTTGGAAGCATACTCAGGGTATCACCAGATCAAGCTAAGCCCGCCCGACAGGCTGAAGACCGCCTTCATCATGCCATTCGGAGCCTTCTGCTACCTCACCATGATGTTTGGCTTGAGAAATGCCAGCGCCACGTTTCAGCGTTGCATGCAGAAGTGTCTCCTCAAGCAACTCGGCAGAAACACCCACGTCTGTGTGGACGATGTGGTGGTGAAGACGGAAAAGCGAGGAACACTGCAAGAAGACCTCAAGGAGACCTTTGAGAACTTGCGCCGATTTCAGATCAGGCTCAACCCGGAGAAGTGCGTCTTTGGAGTACCAGCCGGCCAGCTCCTTGGATTTCTGGTCTCAGAGCGCGGCATAGAGTGCAACCCTGTGAAAATCAAGGCCATCGAGAGGATGGAGGTGCCCACTCGACTGCTGGACTTACAAAAATTTACCGGCTGCTTGGCATCCCTCAGCCGTTTCATCAGTCGACTCGGGGAAAAGGCTCTTCCCATGTACCTGCTCATGAAGAAGACCACTTTTTCGAGTGGAACGACAAGGTGGATGAAGCTTTTCTCTAGCTCAAGAAGATGTTGACCACTCCGCCTGTCCTGGCAGCCCCGACTCCTAAGGAGCCCATGCTCCTCTACATCACCGCCACCAGCCGGGTGGCCAGCATAGTCATAGTAGTGGAACGCAAGGAAGAAGGCATAGCTCTACCTGTCCAGAGGCCGGTGTATTACCTGAGTGAAGTACTGTCAGCCTCCAAAGAGAACTACCCCCACTATGAGAAAATATGCTACGGCGTGTACTTTGCTGCCAAGAAACTAAAGCCATACTTCTAAGAACACCCCATCACTGTGGTCTGCACAACTCCACTCGCTGAGATCATTGGAAGCCGAGATGCCACGGGCCGAGTTGCCAAATGGGCCATAGATTTGGCCCCCTACACCATCAACTACCAGCCTTGCACCGCCATCAAGTCACAAGCACTGGCCTACTTCCTCGTCGACTGGGCCGAGACCCAGTACCTGCTGCCAGCGCCAGATTCCACTCATTGGCGAATGCACTTCGATGGTTCCAAGATGCGCACCAGTTTGGGAGCCAGCATCGTCCTCACCTCTCCCAAAGGCGACAAGCTCAGATATGTTCTGCAAATTCACTTGCCGCCTCCAACAACGTTGCTGAATACAAAGTACTCATTCACGGGCTCGGGCTTGCCAAGGAACTCAGCATTCGCCAGATCCTGTGTTATGGAGATTCCGACCTGGTGGTCCAGCAGTCGTCTGGTGACTGGGACGCTAAGGATGCAAACATGGCAAGCTACCGCTTCCTCGTCCAGCAACTCAGCGGATACTTCGAAGGGTGCGAGTTCCTCCATGTGCCAAGAAATGACAATGAGCAAGCTAACGCCTTGGCATGAATCGGCTCCACCCAACAAGCAATACCAGCCGGCGTCGCCCTGCAGCGCCTCCTCAAGCCGTCTGTCCCACCATCGCCAGAGTCGGATTCCATCTTTGTGCCGGCTCCTCCTGAAGCAGTCGGATCTGACTTGAGGACCCCAGCATCCGGCACAGGGAATTTGGCAGGCGACCCGGAGACTGCAGCTGTCGGCCCGGGGACTTCATCGACTCAGCAAGCAGCAGCCGACTCCAACCCGCCACCTCCCGGCCCAACCACCCTCGTCCAAGTAGCAGTCCTAGCAACCGAAGAAATTGCAACACCTTCATCGGCCCAGCCCATCCTCAACTTTTTGGTGAACAAAGAGCTGCCGACTGATGAGGTCTCGGCCCGACAAGTGCAACGCCGGGTAGCAGTGTACACCATAGTCAACAGAGAGCTTGTGAGGTGTAGTGTCACTGGTGTCTATCAGCACTGCGTAAAGCCAGAGCAAGGCCAAGCAATCCTCAAAAATATCCATCAAGGCGAGTGTGGTCACCACGCAGCTTCAAGAGCACTCGTGGCCAAAGCTTTCCGCCACGATTTTTTCTAGCCGACTGCTCTAGAAGACACCAAGGACTTGGTCCAGAAATGCCACATCAGCCGGCTTCTGCACTCAAGACCATTCCCATTGTCTGTCCCTTTGCCGTCTGGGGCCTGGACATGGTGGGACCATTCAAGACGGCACGCGGCGGCATGACTCATCTGCTTGTCGCAGTGGACAAGTTCACCAAGTGGATAGAAGCAAAGCTAATTAAGAAGTTGAACGGTCCGACTGATGTGACTTTCATCTCCGACATCACCATCCGGTATGTCATACCACACAGCATCATCACCAACAATGGCACAAACTTTGCCAAAGGCGCCTTGGCCCATTTTTGTGCGATGCAGGGCATCTGACTGGACCTTGTGTCTGTTTCCCATCTGCAGTCAAAGGACCAGATGGAGCGGGCAAACGACCTCATTTTATCCGGCATCAAGCCCCGACTGGTCGAGCCTCTAGAGCGGTCGGCCGGCTATTGGCTCGACGAGCTGCCGGTCGTCCTCTGGATCCTGCGCACAATTCCGAACAAGTCAACCGGCTTTACGCCTTTCTTCTTCGTCTACGGTGCCGTAGCCATCATCCCGACGGACATAGAATTCGACTCCCCTCGAGTTACTATGTACACCAAGGAGGAGGCAGAAGAAGCACGATAAGACGGCGTCGATCTGCTGGAAGAGGGCCAGCTATTGGCACTCAGCCATTCCACCATCTACTAGCAGAGCCTGCACCGATACTACAACCGAAAGGTCAAGCCAAGATCCTTCCAAGAAGGGGACCCTGTGCTCCGGCTGATCCAGCGAACAGCCGGCCAACACAAGCTCTCGGCACCTTGGGAAGGCCCCTTCATTATCAGCAAGGTGTTGGGAAATGACTCCTACTACCTCATCAACGCTCAGAAGCCTCGAGCACGCAAAAGGGATGACTCCGGCAAGGAGACGGAGCGACCATGGAATGCGAACCTCTTGCGAAGGTATTACAGTTGATGTAGTATGTACCACACCAACTTTTGTATTAAGTACGAAGACTCCGGGTCCCCCGAGAAAAGCTCGGGGACTGCCCTCTTTTATCTATATGATAAGTATTACACCTGTCATTTGTGTTATTTCATTAGTCCTTCAGGCACTGGGTTCGACCAGTCGACCCGGGGACTTGCCGCCTTGTACTATGAAATGCTTCCTGCAGCCGAACAAGTAATGAGTTGGCGCCAAAGCTTTCTCCTGCCAGAAGCCACAGCTCGCAGAGCGACTGTTCGGTCGGCAGGAGTTAAGGCAGAAAGGGTGTCTGCATGAAAAATGGCTAAAGACCCAAAAGCGTACACATAGTCCAAGTCGGCTTCCCGCCTCCCCGACCGCCTGTCAAGCAGCCGGCCGGCCGGCTCCTACTTAACTTGCTAGAAAACTCTAATCGGCTAAGTACTTGCCTTCCCGAAAGTGGCTAGAAAACTCTAATCTGGATCGTCCCCCTATGGTGGTGGCTAGTCCTATTTATAGAGGCCCTTGTCCTCTCCCCAAATATCGAGCGGGAAGGGATCCAACAACGGCCAAATTCGAAGGGACACAACTAGTACAAGTTATCCTGACAAAAGTAGTCTTCGCCTGCCAAAGACTCTGGTGGTGACGCTATCTTGGGCTCCACGATGACCTCCGTCCTGCCGTCCTGCTGGTCTTGGTCTCGTTGCACCGATATGGAAACATTTGCCTGATGCCTCGGGACTCCTCACTCGCGCTTGCCTCTTTAGCACCAAAGAGGAAACGAGGACGCTGCACGTGCTGGAGCTTGCCTGGCTCTAGTCGTCACGGCTTGCATCAAAGAAACCTCGCGAGGTGTCCCTTGCCTTGATCTCTCCGCCCCTCGCGAGCCAGCCTG
Source organism: Triticum urartu (assembly GCF_003073215.2). Classification (NCBI taxonomy): domain Eukaryota; kingdom Viridiplantae; phylum Streptophyta; class Magnoliopsida; order Poales; family Poaceae; genus Triticum; species Triticum urartu. Next base: position 583,336,223 of record NC_053024.1, read on the forward strand.
GTGAAGTTGCCCCCGAGGAGGTCCTGTGTCGTCCACCTCATGAGGCTTGGCCCCTCGCAAGGATCTTGAGTGTTTGCTGGTTAAGATGGGCCGTACAGGGCCGCTGGTGGAGCCACGCCGCGGGCCGCAGGCAGGCAAGTATGGGGACCCCCGTTCCCAGGACACCGACAGTAGCCCCCGAGCGAAAGGGCAAGTGTGGAGCGCCGCGGGCCCCAATTGCATGCAGCCCCGCTCGACGCATGGTGATCGATTGGACATGGGCGGCCCCGCTTCCCCACGCAGCCTTGATATCCGCTTGGCTAGGCAGCCGCTACGTCCTACACAGTTATTTCCCCATTGATGGCAACGCACTCCCCAAGTCCTCCGCTTCTTCGAACCTCAGCTTCCTCTCCCAAACTGACCTGAGCTCAGTCCTCTCCATTGCCATGGCGCCAAACCGAACGGAGAAAGGGAAGAAGCCCCTGTCCTCAGCCAGCCCGCCTCCTGCCGTCAAGCCCGCCGTCGGCCGATCACGGGTGCTCAATCGGGAGGCCATGGACAAGGTCCGCCCCACGCTTGCCACCATCTTCAACGAATGGGGATGAACGGTGGCCTGGCCTGCGTCCTGAGCTTCTGTCGATAGAAAAAACACCAAGTTCCATTTCTTCATCGACGCCCTATGGGCCGGCCTGGTCCCTCCCTTCTTTGCCTTCTTCAATGTCGTGCTTTCCCATTACCAGATTCATATGCTGCACCTAGATCCCCAATCTGTTGCTCTTCTTGCCGTCTTTGCCTTTGTCTACGAGGCCATGGTGGGCATCGCCGCCTCCGTGGCCCTTCTGCGCCATTTCTTCTCGCTGCACCTAACCGACCCCCAGCAATGCTCGGGGTGTTGGGGAACGTAGTAATTTCAAAAAAATTCCTATGCACACGCAAGATCATGGTGATGCATAGCAACGAGGGGAGAGTGTGATCTATGTACCCTTGTAGATCGACAATGGAAGCGTTTGGTTGATGTAGTCGTACGTCTTCACGGCCCGTCCGATCAAGCACCGAAACTACGACACCTCCGAGTTTTAGCATACGTTCAGCTCGATGACGATCCCCGGACTCCGATCCAGCAAAGTGTCGAGGAAGAGTTCCGTCAACACGACGGCGTGGTGACGATCTTGATGTACTACTGTTGCAGGGCTTCGCCTAAGCACCGCTACAATATTATCGAGGACTATGGTGGCTGGGGGCGCCGCACACGGCTAAGAATAAGATCACGTGGATCAACTTGTGTCTCTGGGGTTCCCCTGCCTCAGTATATAAAGGACCAAGGGGGGGGGGGTGCGGCGGGCCTAGGAGAGGCGCGCCAGGAGAGTCCTACTCCCTGTAGGAGTAGGATTCCCCCCCCCCCAATCCTAGTTGGAATAGGATTCCCGGAGGGGGGAAAAGAGAGAGGGTGGCCGGCCCCCTCTCCTTTTCCTATTCGGACCAAGGGAGGGGAGGGGCGCGCGGCCCACTTTGGGCAGCCCCTTCTCTTTTCCACTAAGGCCCACTATGGCCCATATAGCTCCCGGGGGGTTCCGGTAACCTCCCGGTACTCCGGTAAAATCCCGATTTCACCCGGAACACTTCTGATATCCAAACATAGGCTTCCAATATATTAATCTTTATGTCTCGACCATTTCGAGACTCCTCATCATGTCCGTGATCACATCCGGGACTCCGAACAAACTTCGGTACATCAAAATGCATAAACTCATAATATAACTATCATCGTAACCTTAAGCGTGCGGACCCTACGGGTTCGAGAACAATGTAGACATGACCGAGACACATCTCCGGTCAATAACCAATAGCGAAACCTGGATGCTCATATTGGCTCCTACATATTCTACGAAGATCTTTATCGGTCAGACCGCATAACAACATACGTTGTTCCCTTTGTCATCGGTATGTTACTTGCCCGAGATTCGATCGTCGGTATTCCAATACCTAGTTCAATCTCGTTACCGGCAAGTCTCTTTACTCGTTCTGTAATACATCATCCCGCAACTAACTCATTAGTTGCAATGCTTGCAAGGCTTAAGTGATGTGCATTACCGAGAGGGCCCAGAGATACCTCTTCGACAATCGGAGTGACAAATCCTAATCTCGAAATACGCCAACCCAGCATGTACCTTTGGAGACACCTGTAGAGCTCCTTTATAATCACCCAGTTACGTTGTGACGTTTGGTAGCACACAAAGTGTTCCTCCGGCAAATAGGAGTTGCATAATCTCATAGTCATAGGAACATGTATAAGTCATGAAGAAAGCAATAGCAACATACTAAACGATCGGGTGCTAAGCTAATGGAATGGGTCATGTCAATCAGATCATTCACTTAATGATGTGATCCCGTTAATAAAATAACAACTCATTGTTCATGGTTAGGAAACATAACCATCTTTGATTAACGAGCTAGTCAAGTAGAGGCATACTAGTGACACTTTGTTTGTCTATGTATTCACACATGTATTATGTTTCCGGTTAATACAATTCTAGCATGAATAATAAACATTTATCATGATATAAGTAAATAAATAATAACTTTATTATTGCCTCTAGGAAATATTTCCTTCAGTCTCCCACTTGCACTAGAGTCAATAATCTAGATTACACAGTAATGATTCTAACACCCATGGAACCTTGGTGCTGATCATGTTTTGCTCGTGGAAGAGGCTTAGTCAACGGGTCTGCAACATTCAGATCCGTATGTATCTTGCAAATCTCTATGTCTCCCACCTGGACTAGATCCCGGATGGAATTGAAGCGTCTCTTGATGTGCTTGGTTCTCTTGTGAAATCTAGATTCCTTTGCCAAGGCAATTGCACCAGTATTGTCACGAAAGATTTTCATTGGAACCGATGCACTAGGTATGACACCTAGATCGGATATGAACTCCTTCATCCAGAATCCTTCATTTGCTGCTTCTGAAGCAGCTATGTACTCCGCTTCACATGTAGATCCCGCTACAACGCTTTGTTTAGAACTGCACCAACTGACAGCTCCATCGTTTAATGTAAACACGTACCCGGTTTGCGATTTACAATCGTCCGGATCAGTGTCAAAGCTTGCATCAACGTAACCTTTTACGATGAGCTCTTTTTCACCTCCATATATGAGAAACATATCCTTAGTCCTTTTCAGGTATTTCAGGATGTTCTTGACCGCTGTCCAGTGATCCACTCCTGGATTACTTTGGTACCTCCCTGCTAGACTTATAGCAAGGCACACATCAGGTCTGGTACACAGCATTGCATACATGATAGAGCCTATGGCTGAAGCATAGGGAACATCTTTCATATTCTCTCTATCTTCTGCAGTGGTCGGGCATTGAGTCTTACTCAACTTCACACCTTGTAATACAGGCAAGAACCCTTTCTTTGCTTGATCCATTTTGAACTTCTTCAAAACTTTGTCAAGGTATGTGGTTTGTGAAAGTCCAATTAAGCGTCTTGATCTATCTCTATAGATTTTAATGCCTAATATGTAAGCAGCTTCACCGAGGTCTTTCATTGAAAAACTCTTATTCAAGTATCCCTTTATGCTATCCAGAAATTCTACATCATTTCCAATTAGTAATATGTCATCCACATATAATATCAGAAATGCTACAGAGCTCCCACTCACTTTCTTGTAAATACAGGCTTCTCCAAAAGTCTGTAAAAAACCAAATGCTTTGATCACACTATCAAAACGTTTATTCCAACTCCGAGAAGCTTGCACCAGTCCATAAATGGATCGCTGGAGCTTGCACACTTTGTTAGCTCCCTTTGGATCGACAAAACCTTCTGGTTGCATCATATACAACTCTTCTTCCAGAAATCCATTCAGGAATGCAGTTTTGACATCCATTTGCCAAATTTCATAATCATAAAATGCGGCAATTGCTAACATGATTCGGACAGACTTAAGCATCGCTACGGGTGAGAAGGTCTCATCGTAGTCAATCCCTTGAACTTGCCGAAAACCTTTTGCGACAAGTCGAGCTTTGTGGACAGTAATATTACTGTCAGCGTCAGTCTTCTTCTTGAAGATCCATTTATTCTCAATTGCTTGCCAATCATCGGGCAAGTCAACCAAAGTCCACACTTTGTTCTCGTACATGGATCCCATCTCAGATTTCATGGCTTCAAGCCATTTTGCGGAATCTGGGCTCACCATCGCTTCTTCATAGTTCGTAGGTTCATCATGATCTAGTAGCATGACTTGTAGAACAGGATTACCATACCACTCTGGCGCGGATCTTACTCTGGTTGATCTACGAGGTTCAGTAGTATCTTGTTCTGAAGTTTCATGATCATCATCATTAGCTTACTCACTCACTGGTGCAGGTGTCACAGAAACAGTTTTCTATGATGCACTACTTTCCAATAAGGGAGCAGGTACAGTTACCTCGTCAAGTTCTACTTTCCTCCCACTCACTTCTTTCGAGTGAAACTCCTTCTCTAGAAAGTTTCCGAACTTAGCAACAAAAGTCTTGCCTTCGGATCTGTGATAGAAGGTGTATCCAATAGTCTCCTTTGGATATCCTATGAAGACACATTTCTCCGATTTGGGTTCGAGCTTATCAGGTTGAAGCTTTTTCACATAAGCATCGCAGCCCCAAACTTTCAAAGACGACAACTTTGGTTTCTTGCCAACCACAGTTCATAAGGCGTCGTCTCAACGGATTTTGATCGTGCCCTATTTAACGTGAATGCGGCCGTCTCTAGAGCGTATCCCCAAAACGATAGCGGTAAATCAGTAAGAGACATCATAGATCGCACCATATCTAGTAAAGTACGATTACGACGTTCGGACACACCATTGCGTTGTGGTGTTCCAGGTGGCGTGAGTTGCGAAACTATTCCGCATTGTTTCAAATGTACACCAAACTCGTAACTCAAATATTCTCCTCCACGATCAGATCGTAGAAATTTTATTTTCTGGTTACGATGATTTTCAACTTCACTCTGAAATTCTTTGAACTTTTCAAACGTTTCAGACTTATGTTTCATTAAGTAGATATACCATATCTGCTTAAGTCATCTGTGAAGGTGAGAAAATAACGATATCCGCCACGAGCCTCAATATTCATCGGGCCACATACATCTATATGTATGATTTCCAAAAAATCTGTTGCTCTCTCCATAGTACCGGAGAACGGTGTTTTAGTCATCTTGCCCATGAGGCACGGTTCGCAAGTACCAAGTGATTCATAATCAAGTGGTTCCAAAAGTCCATCAGTATGGAGTTTCTTCATGCGCTTTACACCGATATGACCTAAACGGCAGTGCCACAAATAAGTTGCACTATCATTATCAACTCTGCATTTTTTGGCTTTAACACTATGAATATGCGTGTCACTACTATCGAGATTTAATAAAAATAGACCACTCATTTAAGGGTGCATGACCATAAAAGATATTACTCATATAAATAGAACAACCATTATTCTCAGATTTAAATGAATAACCGTCTCGCATCAAACAAGATCCAGATATAATGTTCATGCTTAACGCTGGCACCAAATAACAATTATTTAGGTCTAATATTAATCCCGAAGGTAGATGTAGAGGTAGTGTGCCGACTGCGATCACATCGACTTTGGAACCGTTTCCCACGCGCATCATCACCTCGTCCTTAGACAATCTTCGCTTAATCCGTAGTCCCTGTTTCGAGTTGCAAATATTAGCAACAGAACCAGTATCAAATACCCAGGTGCTACTGCGAGCATTAGTAAGGTACACATCAATAACATGTATATCATATATACCTTTGTTCACCTTGCCATCCTTCTTATCCGCCAAATACTTGGGGCAGTTCCGCTTCCAGTGACCAGTCTGCTTGCAGTAGAAGCACTCAGTTTCAGGCTTAGGTCCAGGTTTGGGTTTCTTCTCTTGAGTAGCAACTTGCTTGCCGTTCTTTTTGAAGTTCCCCATCTTCTTCCCTTTGCCCTTTTTCTTGAAACTAGTGGTCTTGTTGACCATCAACACTTGATGCTCCTTCTTGATTTCTACCTCCGCAGCTTTCAGCATTGCGAAGGGCTCGGGAATAGTCTTATTCATCCCTTGCATATTATAGTTCATCACGAAGCTCTTGTAGCTTGGTGGCAGTGATTGGAGAATTCTGTCAATGACGCAATCATCTGGAAGATTAACTCCCAATTGAATCAAGTGATTATTATACCCAGACATTTTGAGTATATGCTCACTAACAGAACTGTTCTCCTCCATCTTGCAGCTATAGAACTTATTGGAGACTTCATATCTCTCAATCCGGGCATTTGCTTGAAATATTAACTTCAACTCATGAAACATCTCATATGCTCCATGACGTTCAAAACGTCGTTGAAGTCCCGATTCTAAGCCGTAAAGCATGGCACACTGAACTATTGAGTAGTCATCAGCTTTGCTCTGCCAGACGTTCATAACATCCGGCGTTGCTCCAGCAGCAGGCCTGGCACCCAGCGGTGCTTCCAGGACGTAATTCTTCTGTGCAGCAATGAGGATAATCCTCAAGTTACGGACCCAGTCTGTGTAATTGCTACCATCATCTTTCAACTTTGCTTTCTCAAGGAACGCATTAAAATTCAACGGAACAACAGCACGAGCCATCTATCTACAAACAAGCATAAACAAGAAAGATACTTATCAGGTACCAAGTTTCAAGATAAATTTAAGTTCAGTTAATTTACTTAAAGAACTCCCACTTAGATAGACATCCATCTAATCCTCTAAGTGATTACGTGATCCAAATCAACTAAACCATGTCCGATCATCACGTGAGATGGAGTTGTTTCATTGGTGAACATCACTATGTTGCTCATATCTACTATATGATTCACGCTCGACCTTTCGGTCTCCGTGTTCCGAGGCCATATCTGTATATGCTTGGCTCGTCAAGTTTAACCTGAGTATTCCGCGTGTGCAACTGTTTTGCACCCGTTGTATTTGAACGTAGAGCCTATCACACCCGATCATCACGTGGTGTCTCACCACGAAGAACTTTCGCAATGGTGCATACTCAGGGAGAACACTTCTTGATAATTAGTGAGAGATCATCTTATAATGCTACCGTCAATCAAAGCAAGATAAGATGCATAAAAGATAAACATCACATGCAATCAAAAAAAGTGATATGATATGGCCATCATCATCTTGTGCTTGTGATCTCCATCTCCGAAGCACCGTCGTGATCACCATCGTCACCGGCGTGACACCTTGATCTCCATCGTAGCATCGTTGTCGTCTCGCCAAGCTTGTGCTTCCATGACTATCGCTACCGCTTAGTGATAAAGTAAAGCATTACATCGCGATTGCATTGCATACAATAAAGCGACAACCATATGGCTCCTGCCAGTTGCCGATAACTTGGTTACAAAACATGATCATCTCATACAATAAAAATCAGCATCATGTCTTGACCATATCACATCACAACATGCCCTGCAAAAACAAGTTAGTCGTCCTCTACTTTGTTGTTGCAAGTTTTACGTGGCTGCTACGGGCTTAAGCAAGAACCAATCTTACCTACGCATCAAAACCACAACGATAGTTTGTCAAGTTGGTGCTGTTTTAACCTTCGCAAGGACCGGGCGTAGCCACACTCGATTCAACTAAAGTTGGAGAAACTGTCACCCGCAAGCCACCTATGTGCAAAGCACGTCGGGAGAACCGGTCTCGCGTAAGCGTACGCGTAATATCGGTCTGGGCCGCTTCGTCCAACAATACTGCCGAACCAAAGTATGACATGCTGGTAAGCAGTATGACTTATATCGCCCACAACTCACTTGTGTTCTACTCGCGCATATAACATCAACATATAAAACCTAGGCTCGGATGCAACTGTTGGGGAACGTAGTAATTTCAAAAAAATTCCTACGCACACGCAAGATCATGGTGATGCATAGCAACGAGGGGAGAGTGTGATCTACGTACCCTTGTAGATCGACAACGGAAGCGTTTGGTTGATGTAGTCGTACGTCTTCATGGCCCGACCGATCAAGCACCGAAACTACGGCACCTCCGAGTTTTAGCACACGTTCAGCTCGATGACGATCCCCGGACTCCGATCCAGCAAAGTGTCGGGGAAGAGTTCCGTCAGCACGACGGCGTGGTGACGATCTTGATGTACTACTGTCGCAGGGCTTCGTCTAAGCACCGCTACAATATTATCGAGGACTATGGTGGCTGGGGGCGCCGCACACGGCTAAGAATAAGATCACGTGGATCAACTTGTGTCTCTGGGGTTCCCCTACCTCAGTATATAAAGGACCAAGGGGGGGGGTGCGGCCGGCCTAGGAGAGGCGCGCCAGGAGAGTCCTACTCCCTCTGGGAGTAGGATTCCCCCCCCCCAATCCTAGTTGGAATAGGATTCGCGGAGGGGTGAAAAGAGAGAGGGTGGCCGGCCCCCTCTCCTTGTCCTATTCGGACCAAGGGAGGGGAGGGGCGCGTGGCCCACTTTGGGCAGCCCCTTCTCTTTTCCACTAAGGCCCACTATGGCCCATATAGCTCTCGGGGGGTTCCGGTAACCTCCCGGTACTCCGGTAAAATCCCGATTTCACCCGGAACACTTCCGATATCCAAACATAGGCTTCCAATATATCAATCTTTATGTATCGACCATTTCGAGACTCCTCGTCATGTCCGTGATCACATCCGGGACTCCGAAAAAACTTCGGTACATCAAAATGCATAAACTCATAATATAACTATCATCGTAACCTTAAGCGTGCGGACCCTACGGGTTCGAGAACAATGTAGACATGACCGAGACACATCTCCGGTCAATAACCAATAGCGAAACCTGGATGCTCGTATGTGTGGGATCTGACAACCTAGTGGTTTATCCTTTGTAGCCTCTCTTATGGGGAAATGTAGTCTTGTGCTTCCATGAGCCATAGTACTCTGCTATAGCCCGGTTTACCGGAGTCCTGCTAGCCCAGTACCACTGCTCCGGAACACCTAGACTGGCCGGCATGTGATTCACTTTGTTCCTGTGTCTGTCCCTTCGGGGAAATGTCACGCGGTGACTTCCGGAATCCTACTAGCCTGCTACAGCCCGGTTTCCCAAAGTCTTGTTAGCCCAGTTGCTACAGCCCGGATTCACACGCTGATGACCGACATGTTTGATGTTGTTTCATGTATGCCTGTCCCTGTAAGTTAGTGCCACTTTGGGTTCACGACTAGTCATGTCCGCCCGGGTTATCTGTCATATGGATGCTAGCGACACTATCATATATATGAGCCAAAAGGCGCAAACGTTCCCGGGCCAGGTAAGGTGGCACCCGTGGGAATACCATGCTTGAGGCCGCAAAGTGATAAGAAGTGTTAAATGCTAGACCGGTGTGACTTAGGATCGGGGTCTTGACAGCGTTGGTATCAGAGCCTGACTGCCTGTAGTATTACCAAGCCAAACTGGTCGAAGTCGAGTCTAGAAGTGCTTTAGTTATATAAGGGAAGTGAATGTGGAAGGGAACGTAAGGCTCTTTTTACTCCTTTACCTTATGCCCTTCTGATTTGAGTCATCCTCTTCCTTTCTACATGGATTAAGAACTAGGCCTTCTCATCTATCTATTAGGATGACGATTTACTATGATAGAGACTTATAGGATTGATGGATTTAATCCCCAGTTCAGTTTCAACTACTTCCGTGTGTTCATAGTTGGTCTCGGAACCTTGATATTGTGCTTCTGAGTGTTCATGCCACTATTTTGCAGGATGTCTCAAATCTTTTTGAGCATTTACAGCCGTTATGCTGTTCGAGTCATCCCAGGTTACTAAATAGTCTGATGCATTTGCAAATTCTTTCTTTCCGTTCCCGATGTCCTTTTTGGTCAGAATAAGCACACTATCCGGTGCGTTGAGGTACTCTATTGCCTCGGTATATATGTTGGGGCTATTTTTATGACCCTAGGTGTTTTAGGGAGTCACCTAGTAAACTAGCCATCTTTTGTGTTCCCGGTGTGATGATTCTGGACATCATTCTCGAAAGCATCCCGTGATGCCATTTAGTTAGTAGGCATTCTATGCCTGGGTTTTGAACCCGAGATTCACCCTACTTATTTCATGTTGATAGTGTTTGCTCGTTCCTTTAGGTTATTAGTAACCTTGTGATAGTCCTCGAGGTCCGTGGTATTTCCTTCTTCCAAATACCATGAACTGCTTATGGCAGAAGTTCTTTGAACCAAAAGATCACAACAAGAGTGCTCTTGAGGAGTTCTCCATTCTGCATTGTGAATCTCCCAGTCCTACATTTCTGCATGGATTATCTGTAAGAAATATGTTGAGCTTTGTTCAACATACTAATCTATGCATCCAGAACTCAGAAAGTGCTATGTTCCTTTGAGTTGTCCCTCTTCGGTTGTATTCCGACCCTCGTGTATCAGTTGATAGTCAAGAGTATTTCGTGCATTTTGTGCTCATCAATGCCTGTTATTCTTGTGGTCCGTCAAGCCATTCTATTCCGGAATGACTAGGAGAAACAAACTCCAGTACCTCATCCATTTCTAGGATTGGGTCAAAGCAGTTGTATTCCGCGGATCAAATGCAATCAAGCTTTGGTCTGTTCTACCCTGAAGTATTACCCACTTTATGTCAGGAATGTCATGAGAATTGCACCTTCTCTTATGAATTCTTGACGTAGTGATACTTCTCGCCATCAATATTCATTTCCTCGGTGTCGTGTTGTCGCAACCGGAATGCCGATAAGGGAATCATGGTGTGCGAAATCAATACTCCTAGCAACTGTGTTGCTTGGTAGTTAATGGACAATATTCTCATTCTTAGCATGTTGGTTATTGAGCCATCATCCTAAGAAAGGTCATGCTACCTAATCCATATTTCCGGGTGCACCCTCCGATCAATGAGTTAGGATTCTGTCAATCTCTCGCTCTTTTGATCATATCATCTTGTTTCGAAAGCAAGATTGCTCCCGAGCTTAATAACATATCGGTGGTTTGTGATTTTCCAAATATCTTCTTGAAAGTATTACCAGGTTGTTCCCTGACCACTATGTTGAGTTCGTGATCATGTTGGTTTTTCGCTAAACCAGCCATCCTCCAAGAATCTGGGTTGGATATCCCTGAGCTAGTTGGTTAAGCTAAACAACAACTTGGAGAGTTGGAAGATAAAGCTTCGCCTTACTTAGTTCATTCTAAAAGGATATCTTTTTGTGTGTGTATGTGTGTTGAAGAAAGATGATATCTTCATCGATTGATCCACGTGATCAATTGTCGACGCTATTGTCTTACAATCCTCTGATTTGAGTGTGGGCTATCGTCAAATCAACTCAGGACCAACGATATTCGTAATGTTGTCTTGCTCGTGGTTTTTCTTCGAGCATACACCATTACATCCTTTGGTTTGACCAATACTATCACATTGTTCACATAATGGTGGAATTCTAGTGATATGGAAAATTCCAATGAATTGCTATTGATCCCATCAGCAGCATTTTGTCACCCGCATGATTCATGTTGAAAATCAACCTAGTGTTGAAAACTTTGTAAGCAATGCCTTCGTGTTCCGTTCATGAAGCTTGTGCTTGGATGGAAGAAGTGACTTCCTCGAATTCATGTGCATTTGGTGCAAGTTGCCGCCGTGAATTCGAGAAAGCTTGTTTTTGCTTCATCTGGAATCGTCCCAAGTCATTCATGCATATGTGCGAAGTATCCTATGGTTTGGAGACTTGCAACCTTCATTCCATATTTTCCCTAGCACCCCAAGCCACTGATTGACTTGTTCAAGGAAAAGAAGTCTAGCGCGCGTAAATAAAGACTTCGAAATCCTTGATGATGGATCATAACCTAAACTCGATAGTGTTTTATTATAAGAATACTATGTGGTGATGCTTGTCTGGGACAGCGTGTTCACATGTTGTAGCAGAACTACCTCATGTTCTGGAGCTAGCTATCATAGTTCATCTCTCGAGAATCTCACAATGTCATCTCGTCGATTTGTGCTGCAAACTTTCATTTTTCTTTCTAGACCCGATGAGTCTGGAATATCCTGACACCAACCAGATTTAAATCTCAGGCAGATGTGATGGTTGGGACGTTTTCCCAGGAGCTATAATATTGGTCTCTCGGTAGCCGGTAGAGTGGATGACGTGGCCAACACACCCAACCGGAAGACCTATTATTGTAGTATCTTGTTTGAAGAAGTTGGCCACCTCCCCATAAGGATCTTGTAGAATTCATTCCAATAGTAGTTCCTTATGGATTTTTGTGTTCCCGAAGTCTGACCTTTTACTTGATGTCCTATATACCAAACCATATCAATAAATGGGTTATGCTAGCACATCAAGGAGAACATTAGAAGCGGAGTGCTAAATGTTTCTCGGTCGATCATCCAGATTTTGATCCCTTGGCCTCGCTAAGGTGAAATCTGAGAAAGTGTTATCTTTCTTTGCATCTGCATCCTCCACCATTATTCATCATGGTAGTATGTTGTGTTGCCAGGATCCTTGACATGGATATTGGTAAAACTTGTTGAATATGGGAATGCTCAAGTTCTTGAGAGCACGCGCAATCACTAGGATATATCGTTGGCATTAATTGGGATCTGCTCTCAGTTTCCTCGGTTATGCTATAACCTTTCCAATAGTGGAATCTCTCTCTACTGTTGGGTTTCTCCATAGTTACTAGAATCATTCCCAACATTTGCATTTCGTCCCCAGCTTGCACCCACCATTGTGCCTTTTCACTATGATCCGCCTTCTCATTAGTTGTTGTCCAAGATCATCTTCAAAAGTGGACCTACCATGGGTCCCATCCATCTCCGATGAGAAGCAAAAATCATCCCTAGCGTTGTCTTCAACAAGGTAGTCCATATCATCCATCCTAGTCCGGGTATGCCATCCCTTCGTATTCCGCCAAACGATTGTTGTGATTTGCCCTAGGCTGGTATGAAGAATTTCAATGATCTCTGAATCAAAAGTAATTCTTTTTGCCACTTAAGGGAATGTTTCTACGAGTCACCTTCTTCTAAGATGTCTCGTTATGGTATCATGGCAACTCAACTCCTCGCTACGTTGACAACCGTTCACCACCTTCTCAAGCGTGAAATTGTTGTCTACCTAGTGAACCTTCGTCATCTGTTACACTCCACCCCCCTGGATGTATGTTTCATGTCTCAGCTCGAGAGATGTTTCAATGTCTCATTCCGTGAGTTGATCCTGAGTTGTTCGATCTTCGATAAGATTGATCCTTCTAGAGTTTTATATTTCCTCTCATTGTCATGTTAGTTGGAGTTCTCGGTGCAAGACATCGAGACAATGATGGTGATCGAATCAACGTTCTTATGAAGTGCCACCTGGATCATGAAGATCGTGTTAGTTTGCGTTCCCCCTTCTTTTTTCCCTACGCTTGAATCTTGGGACGAGATTCTTGTTTAGTGGGGGTGAGTTGTCACAACCCTAGAGTTTGATCGCAATTAGTTTCATAAGCATCCTTGCAACATGTCTATATTTGTTTGAAACTTGAAATGGGGATTGCCTAAACCTCTGGCATCAAAGGAATTCACTAGGTTCACCTAAAATATTTTCAGTAACTCCAAATGGCTTTCAAAAATGTTCATCATTTATGGAAAATGTTGTAAACAGTAACCAGAGGTGATGCACATTTTTCCATGACCTATTTGGGCTCTGAATTAAATCATACTCTATTTGCATTTGGACATATTAATGCTATAAAATGTTTTAAATGTCCAAATAATCATAAACTTAAACATTTACTATTGGATATATTCCAAACTGTGGGCTTGAGCAAGTTTCATGATTTTTGAGTGTGCCTAAGTATTTTTAATAAAGCCCTGACACTACAGAAGAAATAGAAAAATAGAAAAGAATTAGAAAGAGAGAGAGAGAGAGAGAGAGAGAGAGAGAGAGAACCCACCTGAGGTTACCTGTGCAGCCCACCTGGTGGCCAACTTACCTGGCCCAGCCCACCAGAGCCGCCACCGTCTCCGACCTCGCGCCAGAAGGACGCGAGGCGTGTGGCCACCGCGCACCGGCACGCACCCGTCCACCTCCTCCCTCCCTGCCTGCCTGGCTCCTCCTCGACGCGTCCGGACGACGCCACGCGATCCCTAGAGCCGTCTGGCTCTCCCTCTCTCTCTCCCCCGAACGTTCTTCCCCTCCTCTGTTCTCCTAACCAAACACGCCCGCCGCCGCCGACGAGAACCACCGTGGCCACCGTCCACCCCTCGCCTTGTCGAAGCATCCAGAAGGACCAGCGTCGTCTCCTTCATCGTCTACACCAGTCCGTTCGACCAAGGGAGCACCGCAGCGACGTTTCTGCCTCGTTTTCAGCCTCGGGCACCAGAGCTTGCCTTCAGTCGATTCAGCGCTGCCAGGACCTTCCCGGGCTCGCTGGCCTCCTCTTCGGCATCGTTGTGAGCTCCCGCTCCAAACCCCTCTTTTCCCCGCCTCTTTTGCACCACGTAGCCCTAGTTTCACCGGAGCCGATAGCTCCTCACCGTCGGCCATGCCGCCACCGCGGCTACGGCCACGCAAGCTCACCTCCGAGCACGTCAACACACTCAGGGAGTCTCCAGGAGCTCGAATCACCCGCCCATTAGGCCTACCCTGCACCGTAGCCGCAACCCCGTGCACACCCGAACTCCGGCGCCGCCGCGAGCTCACTTCCGGCGAGCTCCGTCCACCCCGCGACCTCCCACCTGCTCCGTTGGATGCGCGTGAGCGAGGGCCTCCACCATGTGCCCTTCTCTCACCCAGCCGCCTCCTATAGCGCCGTCCCGTGTGGACTCCGCCGCGTGGGAAGGTCGCCAGCAGCTTAACTCCGGCTGTGTCGACGTGGCGTTGTCATTAGTGGCTGATGACGCCACTAACTAACCCCCTCTCTCACTGACTATGGGCCCCATGCCTTAATTAACCCCGAGATTTATTCCCTGTTTAGTTTAGATTAATATAGTCGGCCCCACGTGTCAGCTTTGACTTTGGTCAAGTCAATGTTGACCGGTCCCACCTGTCATCCACCCAAACCAGCCTGAGACACTGACGTATAGGTCCCATAGGTTAGGTTTGACCTGGCCGACCCAGTTGACCTGCTGACGTCACACCTATGTCATGATGACGCAGTAAGTGATTTTCTGTATTTCTAAAATAATTCAGAAAATTCCAAAAAATAGTTAAAACTTCTAAAAATCTTAGAAATTCAACCGTAGCTCACAATGAAATAATTTATATATGAAAAATTATCAGAAAAATATGAAGAATCTATTTATGCCATGTTCATGCAAGTTTGAGCAAGTTAACATCACCAACTAGGACAATTCATGATTATGGAATATATAGTATGTAGTTTTGAAGTTGGAATTTGCTATATGTTTGAATTCCACTTCAATTAATATGACTAACTGTTGCATTAGGTGAATTTAGCACCTTAACTTGCCATGATCATACATCATGTTTGTTGCATTGCATTGATTGTGTTCCGTCTCGTTTACCGGTGTTTGTCCCCTCTCAGTAGACGTGGTTTCGACGATGTGATCGATGACACCGATGAAGAGCTATATTATCTTCAGAAGTGCTAGGCAAGCAAACCCGCTTGTTCATTATGATACAATCCTAATCTCTCGCTTCTGCTCTCTTTTACCGTATTAGGACAACAACGATTCAACTGTTACTTGTTGCGGTAGTTGAACCCCTTCCCTCTGCATGACCTGTCATTGCCATAGTGAATAGATGAAACCCACTAGCATGAGTAGGAGTTGTTTGAGCCCTGATGTGCCTACTCATTCATGCTTGTTTGTCATGCCTCCTATTGCTTAGAGTTGTGTCAGGTCTGATTCATTGGGGATGAATTGGAAAGTTGTGAACAGGTCCTACTGTGTGTGAGCTAAGTGTGTTGAACACGATTTGGTAAAGGTATCGATGAGAGGCCATGTAGGAGTACATGGTGGGTTGTTTCATTGGAACCGTCCTTAAGCACCGAGATCTGTATGTGTGATTTAAGAATCAGTTACTACCATGCATTGGGCCCGAAACCAATGGACCCTCTTGGCTTCTTAACCACCCTAGTCCTCTGTCCAGGAGTTGCAACTAGTCTCTGGTGTTTATAGGATATTTGTTGGTGGCCGTGCGTAGCGCTGACCCTAGGGGTGGACTATGATGCGGTAGATACACCATGGCACGGTGTATCGATTTGCCCGTTTGTTGTCTCGGGAACCCTGTACACATCGTTCGGGGCCGTATGTGGAAACCTCGGCCGGACTCCCTGCGGATGGAACCTGGATAGGCGATAAACATGGAGTAGAGACTTGAGTGTTTATGTAGGCCGTGGCCGCCACCCTCATTGGACTTCCGCTTGAATGTTGCCGACATGTCGTGTAAATGACGATAAGTGGTGAGAGCATGTATGAAGGAGTACACCCCTGCAGGGTTAACATCATCTATTCGAATAGCCGCGTCCACGGTAAAGGACTACTTGGTTGCCTATACAGTTCATAGACAAGTGAAAGTGGACACTCTAAAATGCGCAAGATAAGCATGAGTGATATGGACGACATTCTTGTAGGGAGACGGGAGCGGATCCATAGTGGTGTATTGATTGGTGAATATGTGGAATCATGTGCGCCACCTCAAAAGAGTTACTTGCAGTCATAGTTTAGGATAGCCACCGAGTCAAAGCTGGCTTGCTGCAGTTAAACTCCACCACCCCTTTGTTGATAATGATGCATATCTAGTTAGTTCTGATGTAAGTCTTGTTGGGTACATTTGTACTCACGTTTGCTTAATTTATGTTTTGCAGAGAGACTTCAGTCTTGCTAGTAGTTCCGTGTGGACTTTGACGTTTAGCTTGATACCTCAGCTACGATCTTGTGCCCTCGGCAGAGTCTTGTAGATAGTCAGGCTTCTCAGCCTTTTTCATTTGTAGATGTATGTACCCAGACATGTTAAGCTTTCGCATGTGCTTTGATTTGTATGGTATGATTGTTGAGTCATGAGACCCATGTTTGTAATATCTGGCTCTTTGGAGCCTATTGAATAAATACTTTGAGTCCTAGAGTTTTGTTGTGATGCCATGTTGTATTTACACATATCGAGCATATTGTGTGCATGATTTAAATGCTTGGTATGTGTGGGATCCGACAACCTAGTTGTTTATCCTTGGTAGCCTCTCTTGTGGGGAAATGTAGTCTTGTGCTTCCAAGAGCCATAGTAGTCCTCTACAGCCCGGTTTACCAGAGTCCTGCTAGCCCAGTACTACTGCTCCGAAACACCTAGACAGGCCGGCATGTGATTCACTTCTTTCCTGTGTCTGTCCCTTCAGGGAAATGTCACGCGGTGACTTCCGGAGTCCTACTAGCCTGCTACAGCCTGGGTTCCCGGAGTCCTGTTAGCCCAGTTGCTACAGCCCGGATTCACACGCTGATGACCGACATGTTCGATGTTGTTTCATGTATGCATGTCCTTGTAAGTTAGTGCCACTTTGGGTTCATGACTAGTCATGTCGGCCCGGGTTCTCTGTCATATGGATGCTAGCGACACTATCATATACGTGAGCCAAAAGGCGCAAACGATCTCGGGCCAGGTAAGGTGGCACCCGTGGGAATACCGTGCGTGAGGCCGCAAAGTGATATGAAGTGTTAAATGCTAGATCAGTGTGACTTAGGATCGGGGTCCTGACATCTTGCCACTCCTTGTTCCATAATCCATCAAATCTTTACCCAAAACTTGAAAACTTCACAACACAAAACTTAAAGTAGAAAATCTCGTGAGCTCCGTTAGCGAAACAAAACAAAAGACCACTTCAAGGTACTGTAATGAACTCATTCTTTATTTATATTGGTGTTAAACCTACTGTATTCCAATTTTCTATGGTTTATAAACTATTTTACTAGCCATAGATTCATCAAAATAAGCAAACAACACACGAAAAACAGAATCTGTCAAAAACAGAACAATCTGAAGTAATCTGTAGCTAGCGCAAGATCTGTAACCCAAAAATTCTAAAATAAATTGCTGGACGTGAGGAATTTATCTATTAATCATCTGCAAAAATAATTAACTAAATATCGCTTTCCAAATAAAAATGGCAGCAGTTCTCGTGAGTGCTAAAGTATCTGTTTTTTACAGCAAGATATCAAGACTTTCCCCAAGTCTTCCCAACGGTTCTACTTGGCACAAACACTAAATAAACACAAAAAAACACAACCTAAACATAGGCTAGATAAATTATTTATTACTAAAAAGGAGCAAAAAGCAAGGAATAGAAATAAAATTGGGTTGCCTCCCAACAAGCGCTATCGTTTAACGCCCCTAGCTAGGCATAAAAAGCAAGGATAGATCTAGGTATTGCCATCTTTGGTAGGAAATTCTTCAATGAGGCACCTACCATATTTAGGAATTTCTTTCTTATTATTTATTATCAAACTTTTAGGCACAAGATCGAAAAATTCATTTTCCTTAATGATAGCAAAAAGATTGGGATGAATACTTATAGATTTGAGATCCGCAGTTTCCTTACTAGAGGATTCACCCTTATTTTTAGGAACATACATAAGCTTGGCAATTTTAGTGGGAGGACTTGGAGTATTCTTTACAGAAGAAAAAGCGGTTCCCAAGTTGGTAATAATATCCTCAAGTTTATCAATCCTAGTGGAATCGTGATTTATTTTCTCATTAACTATGGGTTTCTTCTCATTAATATTTTTCAAAGTGACTCCTACTTTAGATCCATATTGAGAGATTCGGTTGTGGATCTTTTTATCCAAATTTTCAATTAACTCTACGGTAGAAACCTTATTTTCAATAATTTTGAGCCTTTGCATAGCATGCTCCAAAGTTAATACAGTTCCATTAACCAAAAGAGTGGGTGAGCCAAACAAATCTATCATAGCATTAAAAGAATAAAAAGTATGGCTACCCAAGAAGTTCCCTCCGGTAATAGTATCAAGGACATATCTGTGCCAAGGAGTAGCGCCTACATAAAAATTGCGAAGAAGAACGGAAGTAGATTGCTTCCTGGTAGATCTATTTTGAGCATTGCAAATTCTATACCAAGCATCTTTTAGATTTTCTCCCTCCCTTTGCTTAAAATTTAGAATTTCATTCTCGGGAGACAACGGAGAAGATAAGGGACTAGCCATAACGACAAGCAAACGGAAAAGAGGTGAAAGGAAAAAGAGAGGGAGGATAGAGAGAGAGAGAGGGCGAATAAAACGGCAAGGGTGAAGTGGGGGAGAGGAAAACGAGAGGCAAATGGCAAATAATGTAATGCGGGAGATAAGGATTGTGATGGGTACTTGGTATGTTTGACTTTTGCGTAGACTCCCCGGCAACGGCGCCAGAAATCCTTCTTACTACCTCTTGAGCACTGCGTTGGTTTTCCCTTGAAGAGGAAAGGGTGATACAGCAAAGTAGCGTAAGTATTTCCCTCAGTTTTGAGAACCAAGGTATCAATCCAGTAGGAGGCTACGCGCGAGTCCCTCGCACCTGCACAAAACAAATAAATCCTCGCAACCAACGCAATAAGGGGTTGTCAATCCCTACACGGACACTTAGAAGAGTGAGATCTGATATATATGATCAGATAATATTTTTGGTATTTTTATGATAAAGATGCAAAGTAAAATAAAAGGCAAGTAAAAACCAAAGGAAATAACTAAGTATTGGAAGATTAATATGATGAAGATAGACCCGGGGGCCATAGGTTTCACTAGTGGCTTCTCTCAAGAGCATAAGTATTTTACGGTGGGTGAACGAATTACTGTTGAGCAATTGACAGAATTGAGCATAGTTATGAGAATATATAGGTATGATCATGTATATAGGCATCACGTCCGAGACAAGTAGACCGACTCCTGCCTGCATCTACTACTATTACTCCACTCATCGACCACTATCCAGCATGCATCTAGAGTACTAAGTTCATGAAAACAGAGTAACGCCTTAAGCAAGATGACATGATGTAGAGGGATAAATTCATGCAATATGGTAAAAAAATCCATATTGTTATCCTCGATGGAACCAATACAATACGTGCCTTGCTACCCCTACTGTCATAGGGAAAGGACATCGCAAGATTGAACCCAAAGCTAAGAACTTCTCCCATTGCAAGAAAGATCAATCTAGTAGGCCAAACCAAACTGATAATTCAAAGAGACTTGCAAAGATAACCAATCATACATAAAAGAATTCGGAGAAGATTCAAATATTGTTCATAGATAGACTTGATCATAAACCCACAATTCATCAGTCTCAACAAACACACTGCAAAAAGAAGATTACATTGAATAGATCTCCACAAGAGAGGGGCAGAACATTGTATTGAGATCCAAAAAGAGAGAAGAAGTCATCTAGCTAATAACTATGGACCCGAAGGTCTGAGGTAAACTACTCACACTTCATCGGAGGGGCTATGGTGACGATGTAGAAGCCCTCCGTGATGGATACCCCCTCCGGCGGAGCTCCGGAACAGGCCCCAAGATGGGATCTCGTGGATACAGAAAGTTGCGGCGGTGGAATTAGGGTTTTCGCTCCGTATCTGATCGTTTGGGGGTACGTAGGTATATATAGGAGGAAGCAGTACGTCGGTGGAGCAACAGGGGGCCCACGAGGGTGGAGGGCACACCTGGGGGGTAGGTGCGCCCCCCTACCTCGTGGCCTCCTCCTTTGTTCCTTGACGTAGGGTCCAAGTCTCCTGGATCATGTTCGGTCAGAAAATCATGTTCCCGAAGGTTTCATTCCGTTTGGACTCCGTTTGGACTCCGTTTGATATTCCTTTTCTTTGAAACCCTAAAATAGGCAAAAAAACAACAATTCTGGGCTGGGCCTCTGGTTAATAGGTTAGTCCCAAAAATAATATAAAAGTGGATAATAAAGCCCAATAACACTAGTAGAAAAAGGGTCAAATGTGAAGCACATTACTGCCGGTTTGAGTTTGAGCCGGCACTAATGGGTGCATTAGTGCCGGTTCGAACGGCTAGCCGGCCGCTCTCATTAGTACCGATTCGTGGTGAACCTTTAGCACCGGTTCGTGCCACGAACCTGTACTAAAGTGAGTGGTGGCAGGATGTTGTCAGTCCGGGGCCCCACCAGCACCTTTAGTACCGGGTCGTATCACGAACCGGTACTAAAGGTCGTCCTACATAGACCCTTCGTCCACCCGAGCTCACTCTATTCTTCCCCTTTCCCCTCTCCTCTCTGTTCTTTTCCCTCTTCCTCTCAAGCTCATCACACATTTTGCCCAAAATTTGTCAAGATTTGAAGACCCCCATCCATTCAAATGATCACAAAGGTTAGCAACTTTGTCCTTTCATCTCTCATTGCTAGATTAGCTCGTGCAATGCTTTATATAGTGATTGATTTTTGAGTTTAGTAATTTGGGAGGAATTAAATATATGTGCTAGTATTTGATTTATATGCAATCTGAGGTCAAAAATAACACTTAGTTTGCATATGTAGGTGTGTTTTACTTAAGTGCCTTCTAAATCTCCGTCGTAACCACCGTTGATCGCCCGCAACGTCCCGTCGCCGGCACCACCTTGTGGTGAGCCTCTTGTTCATGAAGTTTTATATAAAAAATTGATGTTTGTGTGATTTGGATATATAGTTACTCGTATAACTATCTTACCCATACGTTGTTTGTTATACATAGTGCCATGGTTTTGATATCCGTCCTTGTCGGCCCTCGTCCGGGTTATGATTCGGATGTGGTATATTCTCTTTTAAAACTATTCGTTTCATTCGTGTTTATGACAAATTATGCTCATCAAGTTGACATAGATATTTGTTTTTAGGACCGATGGGCATAATTTGTCATAAACACGAAATGGATGTACGATGACCGATGCTCTCCCAAGTTCATTAATGGCGTGCGTACTTTTCTGCTTGCGGCTGAGGCAAACAAGCGGGCGGATGGTTTTATGCCTTGTCCATGTGCTGGCTGTAAGAATGGTCACAATTACTCTACATCAAGAACCATTCACGTCCACCTGTTTGAGTCTGGTTTCATGCCCCACTATAATGTTTGGACAAAGCATGGAGAAAGAGGGGTTATGATGGAAGACAATGAAGAAGAAGAGGACAACGACAGCTATCCTGGCCATGGGTTCCCTGAATACGATGATACAACAATGAGGGAAAAAGCTGAGCCGGTAATGCGGGAAGAAGCTGAGCCGGCAATGCGGGAAGAAGCTGAAGAAGTGGCATCGGATGAGCCCGTTGATGATCTAGGTCGGTCCATTGCCGATGGAAAGAGGAACTGCGCAAGTGATTTGGAGAAGAAGAAGTTGCAGCGCATGTTAGAGGATCACAAAAAATTGTTGTACCCGAATTGCGTAGGTGACAAGAAAAAGTTGGGCACCACAATGGAATTGCTACAATGGAAGGCAGAGAATGGTGTATCTGACAAGGGATTTGGAAAGTTGCTGGTAATGATAAAGAATATGCTTCCAAAGGACAACGAATTGCCCGAGAGTACGTACGAAGCAAAGAAGGCTGTCTGCCCTCTAGGGTTAGAGGTGCAGAAGATACATGCATGCCCTAATGATTGCATCCTCTACCTCGTTGAGTACGAGGATTTGAACGCTTGCCTGGTATGCGGTGCATTGCGCTATAAGATCAGCCGAGATGACCCTGGTGATGTCGAGGGCGAGCGCCCCAGGAAGAAGATTCCTGCCAAGGTGATGTGGTATGCTCCTATAATACCACGGTTGAAACGTTTGTTCCAAAACAAAGAGCATGCCAAGGCGATGCGATGGCACAGAGAAGACCGTAAGAAAGACGGAAAGCTGAGAGTACCCGCTGACGGGTCGCAGTGGAGAAAAATCGAAAGAAAGTACGGGAAGGAGTTTGCAGATGACGCAAGGAACGTATGGTTTGGTCTAAGCGCAGATGCCATTAATCCTTTTGGGGAGAAGAGCAGCAACCATAGCACCTGGCATGTGACTCTATGTTTGTATAACCTTCCTCCTTGGTTTGTGCATGAAGCGGAAGTTCATTATGATGCCAGTGCTCATCCAAGGCCCTAAGCAACCCGGCAGCGACATTGATGTGTACCTAAGGCCATTAGTTGAAGAACTCTTACAACTGTGGAATGGAACAGGTGTACGTGCGTGGGATGAGCACATGGGTGAAGAATTTGACCTAAAGGCATTGCTGTTCGTGACCATCAATGATTGGCCTGCTCTCAGTAACCTTTCAGGACAGACAAACAAGGGATACCGCACATGCACGCACTGTTTGGACGATACCGACAGTATATATTTGGCTAATTGTAAGAAGAATGTGTACCTGGGACATCGTCGATTTCTTCCGAGCAGGCATCCCGTAAGAAAGAAAGGAAAGAATTTCAAAGGTGAGGCGGATCACCGGACGAAGCCTCGCCACCGTACTGGTGCCGATGTACATGATATGGTCAAGGATTTGAAGGTGGTCTTTGGAAAGGGTCCTGGTGGACAACCTGTTCCGAATGACGCTGACGGACGCGCACCCATGTGGAAGAAGAAATCTATATTTTGGGACCTGCCCTATTGGAAAGACCTAGAGGTCCGCTCCGCAATCGACGTGATGCACGTGACGAAGAATCTTTGTGTGACCCTGCTTGGCTTCTTGGGTGTGTATGGCAAGACAAAAGATACGCCTGAGGCATGGGAGGACCAGCAACGTATGCATGGAAAAGACGACATACATCAGGGTCATGCAAGCTACGCTCTTACCAAAGAAGAGAAGTAAATCTTCTTTGAATGCCTGCTCAGTATTAAGGTACCGTCTGGCTTCTCGTCGAATATAAAGGGAATAATAAACATGGTAGAGAAAAAGTTCCAGAACCTAAAGTCTCATGACTGCCATGTGATTATGACACAACTGCTTTCGGTTGCATTAAGGGGGCTTCTACCAGAAAACATTCGATTAGCCATTGTGAAGCTATGCGCATTCCTCAATGCAATCTATCAAAAGGTAATCGATCTAGAAATCATACCAAGGTTAGAGAATGATTTGGTGCAATGTCTTGTCAGTTTTGAGTTGGTGTTCCCACCATCCTTCTTCAACATCATGACGCACGTCCTAGTTCACCTATGCGAAGAGATTAACGTTTTGGGTCCTGTATTTCTACACAATATGTTCCCCTTTGAGAGGTTCATGGGAGTCTTAAAGAAATATGTTCATAACCGTGCTAGGCCAGAAGGAAGCATCTCCAAGGGCCATGAAAATGAGGAGGTCATTGAGTTTTGTATTGACTTTATTCCTGACCTTAAGCCGATTGGTGTTCGTGAATCGCAGCATAAGGGCGGACTGGATGGAAAAGGCACGCTAGGAGGGGAACAATAATATGTATGGACGGACATTCTCGCACTGAAGCACACTACACAGTTCTACAGAATTCCGCCTTGGTGGCTCCGTATATGGATGAACACAAGAATTTGCTACGCTCCAAACACCCGGAGCGGTCTGATGACTGGATTACACATGAACAAACTAGGAGTTTCGCTAGCTGGTTGCAGACACGTACCATGCATGACGCCTCTATTGAAGATGACCTGTACTTGCTGTCCCAGTTACCATCTTCGAATATAATGACTTTCAAAGGGTACGAGATAAATGGTAATACATTTTACACGATCGCCCAAGATAAGAAGAGCACCAACCAAAATAGTGGTGTCCGCTTTGATGCAGAAACCAAGACGGGAAAGGAAACATATTATGGTTATATACAGGACATATGGGTACTTGACTATCGACGTGGTTTGAAGGTCCCTTTGTTTCGGCGCAAATGGGTCAATATGACACGAGGCGGGGTAACGGAAGACCCGCAGTACGGAATGACAACAGTGGATCTCAACAATCTTGCATATGCAGACGAACCATTCGTCCTAGCCAACGATGTGGCACAGGTTTTCTATGTGAAGGACATGTGTACCAAGCCGAGAAAAAGAAAAGATAAGGAAGCGAATGTATCGTACTATGAGCCAAAGCGGCACATAGTTATTTCTGGGAAGAGACACATCGTGGGAGTGGATGAAAAGACAGACATGTTAGGAGATTATGAAAAGTTTGATGAAATTTCTCCATTCATAGTGAATATTGACCCGAGCATCCAGTTAAATGATGAAGATTTTCCATGGCTACGGCGCAAAGGGACACACGCGAAGAAAAAGTTTCACACCCAAAGATCTGGGATGTGATCGGCTTCACTATCATCACTTTCTTCTGTGTTTCACACCCAGGAGGGAATCTCTGTAATAGTTAGGGTAGCTAGTTATGTGTTTTGGCATTTGAAACACGAAGAAATTTTATGTGCAAGCAAATTCTTTCATGCATTTACTGATTTTTTTAGCTAAATGACCCTGAAATTGAAAAGCATTTCAAATGAACTCAGAAAAGGTTGAAAGTTGGCATGGTATCATAATTTCACCCACATAGCATGTGCAAAAAAGTAGAGAGGGTTACCGCAAAAACTGGATGCACTTCGTGTACAAAATGGACAATCTTTTTCGAAGTATCAGGGTTTCAGGCGAGAACTCATCCGTTACAAAGGCATTTCATTTTTTAAATAAACTAAGCATTTCCAAATTGAATATAATGATAAAATACACTAATATTAAACATAAGAAAAAAGAATCACTGAAAAATCTATTTTCAAAGTTAAGTTATTCACAAACTAGTGATTCACACAAATTTCAAATAATTCAAAATTTAAACTATTCAAATTTGTAACCTACCGGTACTAACATAAAGTTTGTAATTTTTTGTACCTAAAGCAAAAATATTCACAAAGAAACTCTAAATACAGCAAAAAACAACTCAAAAATAAATAAAACAATAATAAATAAAGCAAAAAAAGAAAAAATAGCCCACCTACTGTGCCACAGCGGCCTGCATACGACTAGAAACCCAACCTGTTGTTGGACCAGGATGCAGGCCTGCAAAGGCCCGGTAGGCCCACAGGGCAGCACAGAACATTTAGGCCCAGTAGTCCTGCTTTGGAGAGGAGCTCGAGGGAGCTACCGCACTGGGGCTTATAAACCAGTCCGGACGCCCCTCGGCTAGCGAGGTGGGACTAAACATGACGCACCGCACCTGCGCCAGTGCCCCTTTAGTACCGGGTGGTGGCTCAAACCGGTACTAAAGGGGGGGTCTTTAGTACCGGTTGGAGCCACCACCCGGTATTAAAGGGGTGCCATTCCCGCCGCTTGGCCTGGCCAAAACAGACCTTTAGTACCGGTTGGTGGCTCTAACCAGTACTAAAGGTTGTTCTATATAACAAAACACTTCAAAAAAATTGTCAGTTTCTCATCTCTCCCTCTGCTTCTTTCTCCTCTACCCCGTCGCCGCCGCCCCTCGTCGCCGCCCCCGTCGCCATCCGTCGTCGCTCCCGTCGCCGTCCGTCGCCGTCGCCGTCCCCATCGTCCCCGTCGCTGCGCCGCGCCCCACCCCGTCATCCCCACCCGGCCCGTCCCCGTCCCCATCGTCGCCGCCACGTCCTCGTCCCCATCGCCGTCTCCGTCTCCGTCCCCATCCACATCGCCGCCCCCCGTTGTCGCGCCTCGCCTGTGAGACCCGTTCGCGACAACGTCCTGCTTCAGAGGACCCATGTCCAGGACTAGGCTCCGCCGGGCTGGCACTGGGAGGTGCTACCTTCAGGGGCGCGACGCTTGGCGAGGAACCCGGCCCCGGGTCCCGTCGTCGACCCTCATCTCCTTTGGTGGCGTTCGCGTGGGCCACTTTCGGTGCGGAGGGAGCCGGCCCCGCAGGAGGTGGTATGTCGCCGTGTGAGGGAGGAGGACGAGCACGTCCATCGCTACATGGCTGCTATGGACGTCAGGTTCTCCAATACCTGGCAGGTTCTTTGGGGAGATCACCCGAGCTATGATCCAGTGATGGTTCCTTCACTTTGGTTGTCCACCGCCTAGATTACTCTCTAGTATTCGATCTTTATTAGCTAGCTAGCTAGCTAGTGATGTATTCGATATATAATATTCGATATGATTTATTCGAGATTATATATATTTTTCGAGATGATGTATTCGAGATTATATCTATTATTCGAGTCGACGTATTCGAGATTATATTCGATGATGCTTATTATGTACTATGATTGCTTCAGTTTTTCCTTATTAATTGATTGCATCCATGCATTGTAATTTGAATATATTTCTTTTGGATTAGTTAAATAAAACCTATGGCGGACAATACCGGCAGAGAGGGAGAAGAGGCCCTGTTCAATACCATACGCAATCCTCGCGGGCCAGATGATGATCAGAATGAAGAAGATTATGACGGCTCCGAATATCTAAACAACACCGGGGAGGGTGATATGATATTCGATCGCGACGACTGAATTGATGAAGTCATGAACTATGAACATGACGAAGAAAATGTTGATCTTGAAACAACAAAGACCGGCGAGGTATATATATTTATATAAGCAGGCATCTGGTGATCATCACATGTTTTAAATGACTTGAAGATATATTAACGAATCGATCTTTCTTCTTTGAGCCATCCGGATCGAGAAAATCTTCAGGCAACAGGAAACGAGGCCCGAACAAAAAGTTGAAGGAGGGCATAAAGTACAATATCGAGGCCATCAAACCTAACGGCGAACCATTAGCACCTAAGAGGATTGCGGACTAGTTCATTCGTTAGTGCGGAGTTCTTGTGAAGGACCAATTCCCGATCTCCCTTCAAGAATGGAGAGTGCCAACAAAGCCACGTCCAGGAGTTACTTTTGTCGACGACAGACAAAAACTTCTGCTTTGGGAAATGCTCACGGAACATTTCACCCTACCAGATCATTTCACAGATGCAGATGTGGAGAAAGTCAAGGGCGCTACTCTTAAGAAGATGGCGGTTGCATTCAACAACGACAAGAATCGTGAATGGGACAAGTACGTCAAGGGAGGAAGGAACACTCCAGTATTCGAGGGAACACTAGAGAAGCAAAGTGCTCATTGGGACGATTTCGTGAAATTCAAGGACTCGGAATTATCTAAGGAACGGTCGAGAATAAACAAGGCTAATGCCGCAAAAAAGGATAAGTTCCATAGCTGGGGCCAGGTGGCTATGCGGTGGCAATGCCTAAGTGGGATAAGTCTAAGAAAGAGATGGAGGATGCAGGTGTCACTCCAGAAACATTGAGCTGGCCCCCCAGGTGCAGGACTTGGTTCTATACACATGGGGGGGAGTTGGACCCGAAGACATGCAAATTTTCGAAGAAGGCATGTCTGGAGGGAGCTGAAGATAAGCTACTTGTTGCAATAGAAGAGGCTTGATCGGGGGTGTTCCAGCCCAACAGAGAGAATGACGAGCTTACGCGTGCCCTGGGAAATCCTGAACACCTGGGAAGAACATGAGGCAAGGGCGCTATTCCATGGTATGAGGGGTTTTTGGACTGGAACACCGACTACAGAACCCGTGCGAGAAAGAAGATTGCGGAGAAGAAGAAGAGGAAGATGGACGAGGAGCAGAGGAAGCTGGACTATGAACGCCTTCAAGGCCTAGAATCAGTGCACGCGGACTTGGCAGTCAAATTCCAGCGGCAGTAGGAGCAGATCGATTCACTTAGCTAGCAAAGGGGGTCTCAGCAGCTGCAGCAGCTAGCGGATGATCCAGCATTGGATAGCACCGTCCCATCCATGCCGAGAAGCAGCGTGGGTTCCGCCCCGGGCGGCGCATTGCTGGATAGCTACCCAGTGGATGACATCATGGAGAACACTAACTACGAGCTACACTTCAAAATGAAGAACATATCCATGAAGGTGGCGGATGCCGTTGCTTTTACAAATCCCCCCGAGGCAACCTTCCATTGCAACCCAATTCCAGCGGGCTATGCTCGTGTCTTGGTTGATGAGGTGGTGGACCAATATTAGGGGCTAGAGCTTGACATTCCTGGAGGTGACGAGGAGCACACACTGGGAGAGGCCAACCATCGTATCATCCTATGGAGAAAGGATTGCATCATCTTTCGAAGGCCACCCACACCGCGTCATCCGACTCCTCGTCGAAGTCCGCCACCGAGTCAGCAGACTCCCGCTCCTCCAAGTCCACCAACGTGTCAGGCCACTCCTCCTCCAAGTCCGGCACAGCTTCAGGCCACTCCTCTTCCTCCAAGTCCGGCAAAGCATCAGGCCACTCCTCCTCCAAGTCCAGCACAGCTTCAGGCCACTCCTCCTCCTCCAACTCAGCCGCGTCAGCCGTCTTCGCCGCCTCAGCAATCACGGAAGAGAGCCGCCTCAGCTATGGTGTGTAGCGGTACAAGTTGAGGTAGTACTGGAGGTACATGCGGAGGTAAGAAATTTCAATATGGTCCAAGTAGCCTCGCGCCTCTTCCACAGAGGCCTTACGACAAGTCCGAGGAGGAAAACGTAGCCATATCGAAGGCCGAGGTGGAAGCCCATTTTGCACCAAAACCGTCACCGCCACCAAGGGAGAAAGTGCCCGAGGAAAAGATTGACCACTTCATTCGTATGGCTAGACAACCAGCTCCCAAGCCTGTTGACACAGACTATGAGTGCCACATCAGGAAGTTAAATCGAGCACGTCTACAGAAAGAGGCGAGCTCGAGCTCGAGCAAATCAGCTGGCAAAACATGCGGTAAAACCGTTCCCCAGCTGGGAGAACAGGCGGTGCAATCAATCCCCCCGCTTGTTGTGCCAACAACACATGAGATTAGGCGCGCCCAATATTATTGTGGGCAAACCGTTTACGTTCGCGAGCTGGGTGATGTGGTAATAACCGAGGAGCATATTGAGCAGGCTGAAATGCTCAAGATCACTGTTGGACAACTCCTCGATATCGAGCCCATGTCTCTGACTAGACAGGAGGAAATAAAACGAAAATATGTTCGGGGCCAACCTTTGTTCGAGCCAGACGAGGTAAAGAAACTCCCAACCAGAATGTTTGAATTGCATCAATGGTACATGGACATTACCAAGAATTCCAATCGAGAGTCCCTCATGGTGAATGTCAAGAAGGATCATTACTACCATGAGAAAGTTGTGTCCGTTGAGTATTCAGAACTATTTCAGTTATACAATCAAGACGCACTCAACAAATCTATCGTCGGTTGCTATTGTCTGTAAGTGATTTCTTTCTGTAATTTAAGTCTCAAGCTAGCTGTAGTGATCATTTAATTTTGATCAATCATTACCTGTAATTATCCTCACTATATTATTTTCTGTGGTATTATGGAGGATGAAGATTTATGAAATGAAAAAAGGTGGACGCTATGGCATTGGATTCGTTGACCCAAATACCATTAATGAATACACATGGAAATTAGATCCATATTATGAAAAAAGTGTAGACGAAAGCATGCTAGAGTTCTTCAAGTGCCTCAAATACAATGAAGATATACTACTTCCTTACAACTTCGAGTGAGTCACACTGTCTTGTACTACAAATTCTGTTTTTGCCTACTAGCTAGCTACATGTTTTTGCTTACATATGACCGCTTAATTAAGACATGCAAACGTGTGTGCATGCAGATTTCACTGGATCTTGTTAATCATTAAAGTTGACGAAGGAACAATTGAAATACTGGACTCACTACTTAAGAAACCAACTGACTACACCATCGTGAAGGGGATAGTCAACAGGTAATTTCAATCATTATTAACTATATCTCGGCCTATTTAATTAGTTCGTCATTTCCTCATAACAACTATTTAATAACCCATTTATTCATTTTCTTTGTCGGCGGGCAGGGCTTGGGCAAAGTTCATCAGTGTCACTATAGGCCAATGGAAACGAAATCTGAGATGGTATCGACCCAAGGTAAGTAATTAAGTAGTACTAGCTAGCTGCCATCTCTTTAATAATCATGCTTGATTAATTATTATCTGCTCAAATTCCATTCTCGTAAAGGCCCTGAAGCAGGCGCCGGGGAATAATCTGTGTGCATACTACATTTGCGAGAACATTCGCATGATGGCGTCCGAAAGGAGCAGATCTCAAAGATAGGAGTTGGTATGTTTGTCAGAACACTATTCACAATTTTTACACCATTATTGATATCTAGTCACACAACTAATACACATGCATATTGATCTCCTTCTTAACAGTTCAAAGAGGTGCGGGAGAAGCTCCTACTAGAGGACCGCATAGAAGCAATTCAAGAGGAAATAGCGGGATTTTTGCTCGACCAGGTCATAGATCCCAAAGGAGAATACTTTTACCCGCTACCGCCCCCATGAACCACTTCCAATTGTCATCGTGCTCCAAAGGCACCAATTAGGCTAATGCCACTGGCTCTGAAGGCACCAATTAGGGGGAATTGTATATAGCTAGCTAATTGTATACATATATACATGTGTGTATATATGTGTGAATTAATTAATGGTGGTTGTGAGACATTCGATGATATATATATATATATGATCGGTTCTACTAGAAATTCTATTTATATATATGCATAACGTGTACAATATGTAGCATCGTAAAATACCAGCAAAAGAAAAAGAATTAAATGGAAAACACAAAATTAAATGAAAAAGAAATCATAAACCCAACCCCCCCTCCTTTTAATACCGGTTGGTGTCACCAACCGTTACTAAAGGGCTCCCTACCCCCGGAGCTGGCTCGTGCCATGTGGTTGCCCTTTATCACCGGTTCGTGCTGAACCGGTACTAAAGGGGGGGGACCTTTAGTGCCCACAGTTTAGTGCCGGTTACCGAACCGGCACTAAAGGGCCTTATGAACCGGTGCTATTGCCCGGTTCTGCACTAGTGTAATGTCCAAAACAGTAGATAATATAGCATGGAGCAATCAAAAATTATAGATACATTGGAGACGTATCACGGCGCCTTTCGGCCGTTGAAACAGAGGAAGTCCATCACCATAGATGAGTAAGTACCTTATCTTTGTAATTCCTCGAGTGTTGCTTCCCTTCCTGACGGTGGCTCTTCAGGATCCCTTTTGCTAAGGCCGTGAAGCCTCCCATGAAGCAACCTCCTCATGCCTCGAATCTCCCGCTGGCCTTGAGCGTCCCAAGCCAGCATGCTGCCCTCGGCGCGAGGTCAGCCAGAGAGGCAGACACGCTAGCTTGGCGCCTCGAGCCCGCGCTCCTGTCGTCTCTTCTTCGTGGCCTCGTCGGGGGTGTGACGAGCGTGCCAAGGGCTCCTCCTATGGTTGTGGACGGCGACTAGATGGCCTCGGTCTTGGTTTCTTCTTGGAGTAGCGAGCCTCAACTCAACCGGGCTCCCGCCGAGGCCCAGTCAGCGACCGGGGGGGCGCCAGCCCCCAGCCTCCTACGGAAAGGGGGCGAGCCGCTTCGGATCCCGTCGGCGACCCCCGCTGTGGAGGACGAAATCGGCCGCGCGCTCAAGTTTGTGCACGAACGGAGTGTCATCTGTCACGAGCTCTTTCGGGAGGCGGTGGGCGCGATGAGCTGGCTTGGCGGAGAACTCATGGATGTAGACACACGCCTCGAAGCCGAGGGTCATCGGCTGATGGAGGAGTGGCATAAAATGAAGGTGGCCATCAACCTCGGGCGCCACCAGCGCGAGCTTGATAATGCAAAGGCCGAGGTGTCTCTTGCGACCTCGCGTGAGGCCTGCGCTCGAGCCTTGGAAGAAGCCCGGGAAGTTGATCGTCGTCGGGAGATCGCAGAGAAACACGCGTGGGAGCTCCAAGCCTGGAGTGCCTCCTTGGAGCAGCAAGTGGAGGCGCGCAAGGCCACCCTAGCGTCGACGAAGGGGATGCCTGCCGAGGAGGAAGAGATCCTGAAGCGCGAGGAAGCGTTGGCGCTGGAAGCCACGTAGTACAGCCTTGAGCTTGAGCGGTTGGAGACGAGGGAGTGCCAAGTCGCCCAAGCGGAGGATAATGTCGGCGCGCGCGAGGCCAAGGCCCAGGAGGAGGTCGATCACTGGGTGATGACCCACAAGTATAGGGGATCTATCGTAGTCCTTTCGATAAGTAAGAGTGTCGAACCCAACGAGGAGCAGAAGGAAATGATAAACGGTTTTCATCAAGGTATTCTCTGCAAGTACTGAAATAAGTGGTAACAGATAGTTTTGTGATGAGATAATTTGTAACGAGCAACAAGTAAAAAAAGTAAATAAAGTGAAGCAAGGTGTCCCAATCCTTTTTGTAGCAAAGGACAAGCCTGGACAAACTCTTATATAAGGAAAAGCGCTCCCGACGACACATGGGAATATCGTCAAGCTAGTTTTCATCACGTTCATATGATTCGCGTTCGGTACTTTGATAATTTGACATGTGGGTGGACCGGTGCTTGGGTGTTGTTCTTACTTGAACAAGCGTCCCACTTATGATTAACCTCTATTGCAAGCATCCGCAACTACAACAAAAGTATTAAGGTAAACCTAACCATAGCATCAAAAATATGGATCCAAATCAGCCCCTTACGAAGCAACACATAAACTAGGGTTTAAGCTTCTGTCACTCTAGCAACCCATCATCTACTTATTACTTCCCAATGCCTTCCTCTAGGCCCAAATAATGGTGAAGTGTTCTGTAGTCGATGTTCACATAACACCACTAGAGGCTAGACAACATACAGCTCATCAAAATATCGAA
The DNA here is from genome assembly GCF_003073215.2 of Triticum urartu. NCBI lineage: Eukaryota > Viridiplantae > Streptophyta > Magnoliopsida > Poales > Poaceae > Triticum > Triticum urartu. The sequence goes on from NC_053024.1 coordinate 583,369,726, forward strand.
CGAATACCAAATTCACATGACTGCTAATAGCAAGACTTCTCCCTTGTCCTCGGGAACAAACATAACTACTCACAAAGCATATTCATGTTCATAATCAGAGGGGTATTAATATGCATATAGGATCTGAACATATGATCTTCCACCAATTAAACCAACTAGCATCAACTACAAGGAGTAATTAACACTACTAGCAACCTAATAGCACCAATCCCGGACTTGGAGACAAGAATTGGATACAAGAGATGAACTAGGGTTTTGAGATGAGATGGTGCTGATAAAGATGTTGATGGAGATTGCCCTCTCCCAATGAGAGGAGCGTTGGTGATGACGATGGCGATGATTTCCCCCTCCGGGAGGGAAGTTTCCCTGGCAGAATAGCTCTGCCAGAGCTCTAGATTGGATCCGCCAAGGTTCCGCCTCGTGGCGGCAGAGTTTCGTCCCAAAAGGTTGCTTCTTATTTTTTTCTCGACGAAAGACTTCATATAGGAGAAGATGGTCATCGGAGAGAAGGGTGTGGGCCCCCTGGTCTTCATCTTTGGCGAGGAATTTTCATTATTTATTATAAGGTGTTCCGTGGAGTTTCAGGACTTTTGGAGTTGTGCGGAATAGGTCTCTAATATTTGCTCCTTTTCCAGCCCAGAATTCCAGCTGCCGGCATTCTCCCTCCTTATGTAAATCTTGTAAAATAAGAGAGAATAGCCATAAGTATTGTGACATAATGTGAAATAACAGCCCATAATGCAATAAATATTGATATAAAAGCATGATGCAAAATGGACGTATCACCGGGTGGCCGAGGCTCGCACGGATCTTGTGGGCCTGTACAACATGAAGCTGAAGCTCGTGGAAGCCGAAGCTGTGGGCAAGACTACTGCCCTCAAGTTAGGGTTGGCTGAGGCAGGACAGCATGAGGAAGCCGCCCCAGACGCCCTGATCTCAGTGCAAGCTGAGCTGGCTTCTACCCGTGCGGAGCTGCTTTCTCTTCAGCAGCGGGTCACCAGCGCTGAGTCCTCTGTGCATCAAAGTAGGGAGGAAGCGCTCCGACGGCGGACGCTGGAGCGCGTGCACGCCCCCATGATCCAAAGCCTCAGGATCAGAGCCAACACGGCGGTGGGCACCATCTGCGACGAAGATGCCCCTCATCCCCACTCGAACGATTACGCCAGTCACCACCTCTTCTTCACCGATGTGGTGACACGCCTGGAGAATCGACCCGAGAGGGCTCGCGAGCTTGTTGAAGAGAGGATCCATGGCCTGCTCAGGCATGCGTTCTCCCGCGTCTTCAGCCACCTCCAGAACACCTACCCCAACTTCGATTTTGATGCCGCCATTGCCCCTATGCCCGAGGCCATCGGGGCGATCTGGTGCGCTGGGTAGAGGACAATGTGGATTCTCTAGTGAGGGCCTTCACCTTCGAGGATGACGTGTTGGTGGTCGCTGCGGATGAAGGCGACGTGGTCGACGATGGTGAGGGCAGCGCCGGTAATGGCGACGGTGATGCCAGCGACGGCGACGGGGATGCCAGCAACGCGTATGAGAGCGACCTGGAGGATGCAGTGAGCGACATGTCCGATTGAGCCCATGCTTCCATGTTGCCGACCCTCCATGCGAAAGCTCGAGACAACCCTGAAAGTTGTAAGAGCATTTTGGGAGGGGTAGCCCCTCATGTAAACAGATTATTGCTTCTATTCCTTAGGACAAGCCGGAGATGTGTTTTTATGAGCCCGCGAGTCCCGCGGCAAGCTTACTGCTATAGTTTACCTTAGTCAGGGCCAGTTCCCGACCAGCTCGTGAGGTCATGAGCTTCTGATGGGCCTGCCGATCCATCCGAGAGGGCCTCACGGGAAGAAAGCGCCAGCCATGGAAGGACGTGCATGCAGCGCGTGGGCGCCACGCCCAGCCCCCGCTCGCGAGGAGCTCGCAAGGGGGAGGCAGCAGGTGCGAACTCCGAATCAAGGCAAGGAACCAGATCGCAAGAAATCGCACAAACGATGAAAAACACCCCCCATGCACACCAATGAAAATTCAGCTTCAAACTTAAATCCAAAGCCAGAAAACAGGGCTACATAAAAGAGATTAAAAGCAAATGGCCGCGTTCGGCGCCTGGTCTAGTCTTCTTGTCTTCTCACCAGCGCAGAGCTAAGTGCTGCCACTAGGACGTGGGAGGGAGCCCTCGAGGCCCGAGGGCGGCACTCCTGAGACTCCGGGGCGTTTACAGCGCCACTCATTATTACGTGAGAGTGTCACCAGCGAAGATCATCACAGGCGTGAGCCTTACTTCATATCACCGGACGACGGCCCCGCCTTGCGCCACCCTCGACCACCATTGGTGCGTCCGGAATCTCGGACGAAGCCAAGGGGCAAAGGGGACGCCAGCGGCGCCCTCAACGACCACGGATTCTCTGCCGGGCGAAGGCTCGCCAGCACCTCCCCGGCAGAGGACCTACCTCTGGGGGATGCCCTGCTCCGTGCGATGCAGGGAGGGGCCTTGCTCCCGGCTCCTTCCCTGCAGCCCCCAGTGCGCTCCGCCTGGTGGAAGGGAGGCCGTCGAGCTGGGGCCGCCGTCCGCCGCTATGAACTGATCATCCCGCGACCCATGGTTAGCGTAAGCTTGCTCCTGAGAGATTAGTGGTACCCTCTGGCTGTTGTCGCCGACATGGTTGGTGAGGCTCTCGGGAGGCTCCTGGAAGGCCTCAGCTTCTAGCGCCTCCTCCTCTGAGTCTGGCTCGAGGAACGAGCCAAGGTCATCTTCAAGCGCGTACTCCTGGTCCATCATGCAGGGCACGCAGGCCTCCGAGGCCATCGCCCCGAAGACCTCGACGTAGTGCCCCATGCTCCATGTTGCCCGGCCCAGCGCGCCACCCTGAGGATGGTAGAGCGGCATCCTCCTGGGGCCGCGGGTGGCAATGCTCGTGACCTGATAACCCACAAGTATAGGGGATCAATTATAGCCTCTTTCCATAAGTAAGAGTGTCTAACCCAACGAGGAGCAGAAGGTAGAAAAAATATTCCCTCAAGTTCTATCGACCACCGATACAACTCTACGCACGCTTAATGTTCGCTTTACCTAGAACAAGTATGAAACTAGAAGTACTTTGTAGGTGTTGTTTGATAGGTTTGCAAGATAATAAAGAGCGCGTAAATAAAAAGTAGGGGCTGTTTAGATAAAGACACAACTAAATTAGGTTTAGTAGAGAGCTTGTTGTCACACAAGAAAGTTATTTGTCCCTAGGCAATCGATAAATAGACCGGTAATCATTATTGCAATTTTATTTGAGGGAGAGGCATAAGCTAACACACTTTCTCTTCTTGGATCATATGCACTTATGATTGGAACTCTAGCAAGCATCCGCAACTACTAAAGATCATTAAGGTAAAACCCAACCATAGCATTAAAGTATCAAGTCCTCTTTATTTCCATACGCGAACAACCTACTTACTCGGGTCTGTGCTTCTGTCACTCACACCACCCACCATAAGCAAATCATGAACACATTGCAAACCCTACAGTGGGAATCCCTCACGCTTGCGCGACACGGAGAGCACCATAGGACAGCACCAATAATAAAACATGCAACTCAAACCAATCACGATCATCAATTAAACCATAAGACAAAACTGATCTACTCAAACATCATAGGATAGCCATACATCATTGGGAAATAATATATAGCGTTGAGAACCATGTATAAGTAGAGATTACAGCGGGCAAAAGAAGGGTTACACCGCTGCATAGAGGGGGGGGGGAAGAGTTGGTGATGACGGTGGTGAAGTTGTTGGTGTAGATTGCGGTGATGATGATGGCCCCGGCGGCGTTCCGGGGCCACCGGGAGAGAGGGGGAGAGCCCCCCCTTCTTCTTCTTCTTCCTTGACCTTCCCCCTAGATGGGAGAAGGATTTACCCTCTGGTCCATGGCCTCCATGGCGGCGGAGGCGCGAGAGCCCCTCTGACATTGGATTTGTCTCTCTATCTCCCTCTGTTTCTACGTTGGCTGATTCTGCCCTTTCACCATTTCTTAAATTCCTAGAGACCCGTAACTCCGATTCGGCTGAATTTTGGACACAATTTTTATCTGGATATTAGCTTTCTTGCGGCGAAAGAAGGGCACCAACCACCTTACGGGGTGGCCACGAGGACCCAGGGCACGCCTGACCCCCTAGGGCACGCCCCCTGCCTCGTGGCCCCCTCAGGCATTGTCTCGTGTTGATTCTTCTTCCCAAAAATCACATATATTCCAAAAAAAATCTCCGTCAGTTTTTATCTCGTTTGGACTCCGCTTGATATGGATTTTCTATGAAACAAAAAACATGCAACAAAGAGGAACTGGCACTGGGCACTGGATCAATATGTTAGTCCCAAAAATAGTATAAAAAGTTGGCAAAAGTATATGAAAGTTGTAGAATATTGGCATGGAACAATCAAAAATTATAGATATGACGAAGACGTATCAGCATCCCCAAGCTTAATTCCTGCTCGTCCTCGAGTAGGTAAATGATAAAAAGATAATTTTTGATGTGGAAAGCTACCTAGCATAATCTTGATCATGTAATATAATCATGTCATGAATATTAAGACACGAGTGATTCAAAGAAATAGTATATCATTTGACATTAAGACAATAATACTTCAAGCATACTAATAAAGCAATCATGTCTTTTCAAAATAACATGGCCAAATAAGGTTATCCCTACAAAATCATATGGCCTGGCTATGCTCCATCTTCACCACATAAAATATATATTCAAATCATGCACAACCTCGATGACAAGCCAAACAATTGTTTCATACTTTTGATGTTCTCAAACCTTTTCAACTTTCACGCAATAAATGAGCATGATCCATGGATATAGCACTATAGGTGGAATAGAATATGATGATGGAAGTTGTGTGGAGAAGACAAAAAAAGGGAGAAAGTCTCACATCGACACGGCTAATCAACGGGCTATGGAGATGCCCATCAATTGATGTCAATGCGAGGAGTAGGGATTGCCATGCAACGGATGCACTAAGAGCTATAGGTGTATGAAAGCTCAAACTAAACTAAGTGGGTGTGCATCCAACTTGCTTGCTCATGAAGACCTAGGGCACTTGAGGAAGCCCATCATTGGAATATACAAGCCAAGTTCTATAATGAAAATTACCACTAGTATATGAAAGTGATAGCACAAGAGACTCTTTATATGAAGAACATGGTGCTACTCTGAAGCACAAGTGTGGTAAAAGGATAGGAACATTGTCCCTTCTCTATTTTTTCTTTTTTTTTCTTTTTTTTCTTTTTTTGTAGGCTTCTTTGGCCTCTATCTCTTTTTTTGGGGGGCTTCTTTGGCCACTTTTATTTTGATCATGGGACAATGTTCTAATAATGATGATCATCACACTTTTACTTACTTACAAGTCAATATTACAACTCGATACTAGAACAAAATATGACTTTATATGAATGCCTCCGGCGGTGTAGCAGGATGTGCAATGATCTAGCATAGCAATGACATCAAAAAGCGGACAAGCCATGAAAACATCATGTTAGCTATCTTACGATCATGCAAAGCAATATGACAATAAATGCTCAAGTCATGTATATGATGATGATGGAAGTTGCATGGCAATATATCTTGGAATGGCTTTGGAAATGCCATTATAGGTAGGTATGGTGGCTGTTTTGAGGAAGATATAAGAAGGCTTATGTGTGATAGAGCGTATCGTATCACGGGGTTTGGATGCACCAGCGAAGTTTGCACCAACTGTCGAGGTGAGAAAGGGCAATGCATGGTACCAAAGAGGCTAGCAACGATGGAAGGGTGAGAGTGCGTAGAATCCATGGACTCAACATTAATCATAAAGAACTCACATACTTATTGCAAAAAACTATTAGTCATCGAAACAAAGTACTACGCGCATGCTCCTAGGGGGATAGATTGGTAGGAAAATACCATCGCTCATCCCCGACCGCCAGTCATAAGGAAGACAATCAATAAATACCTCATGCTCCAACTTCGTTACATAACGGTTCACCATATGTGCATGCTACGGGAATTACAAACTTCAACACAAGTATTTCTACAATCCACAACTACCCACTAGCATGACTCTAATATCACCATCTTTATATCACAAAACTATTGCAAGGAATCAAACATATCATATTCAATGATCTACAAGTTTTATGTAGGATTTTATGACTAACCATGTGAATGACCAATTCCTGTCATCTCTCTAAATAGATATAAGTGAAGCAAGAGAGTTTAATTCTTTCTACAAAAGATATGCCCATGCTCTAACAAATATAAGTGAAGCAAAAGAGAATTCCACAAATGGCGGTTTTCAATGTGAAGAGAAACAGGCAATCCAAACTTCAAATGATATATGTGAAGCACATGAAGCATTCTATAGAGCCATACTCAAAAGATATAAGTGAAGTGCAAAGAGCATTCTATAAATCAACCATGGATTATCTCATACCAGCATGGTGCATCAAAGAAAAGTTAAAACTAAATGCAAAAGACGCTCCAAAATTTGCACATATCGCATGAATGAAACAAATCCGAAAACATACCGATACTTCTTGAAGAAAGATGGGATGCCTTCCGGGGCATCCCCAAGCTTAGACACTTGAGTATCCTTGAATATTTACTTGGGGTGCCTTGGGAATCCCCAAGCTTGAGCTCTTGCCTCTCCTCCTTCTCCTCACATCGAGACCTCCTCGATCTTCGAACACTTCATCCACACAAAACTCAACAAAGAGCTCAGTAAGATCCGTTAGTATAATAAAGCAAGTCACTACTCAAAGTACTGTTGCAAACCAATTAATATTTTGTTTTTGCATTTTAGATACTGTAACATAACTTTTCCATGGCTTAATCCACTAATAGAAATCGATGGTTTCATCAAAACAAGCAAACTATGCATCAAAAACAGAATCTGTATTAAACAGGACAGGCTGTAGTAATCTGAACATTCACCGTATTTTTGGTACTCCAAACGTTCTGAAACAATTTGTATAGAAAGACAGTGCAAAATGTTTCTGAACCATTTGACGTTCCAGTAAAAAATGTAAAATCACGCACTATAGCCAAAGTTTCTGTTCTGCACTACACAAACCAACAAGCAATGTAGACATCCTAAAGGCAAACCTTGGCACATTATTTTTATACTACAATGGAATTGTACAAGGGGATAATTAATTTTGTTGAAAAGTTTCTATAATCAAGATTCACAAAGTTACCGTGAGCATGAACAAAGTTCAAGGAGCTCCCCCACTTCAACAATGCGTGTCTCTCTCACTTTCACTTTCCGTTTTGAAAAGTTTTGGGTTCCCCTCTTTATTTTTTTGTTTTAAAACTATATAAAAGCACTCAACAGAAATAAATGACTCTCTAAAAATTCCGGGTTGTCTCCCTGGCAACGCTTTCTTTAAAGACATTAAGCTAGGCATATGGTGCTCAAGTAATGAATCACCCGGATACCAAGGTATATCAAAGCCAATTTGAATTAGCAATGATTTGGCATTTAGTAGTGAGCACAAAGAAACATATATCATGTAACACAAAGTCTAACTCTCTTCCTATGCATTGGCATGTCATTAAAGAACAATTCATGCACACATAGTAAAGGCCAATGCATAGTATAAACAGTTTCTTGCAATTTTATCATATTGGAAAGTTGCCAAAAGTATATGAAAGTTGTAGAATATTGGCATGGAACAATCAAAAATTATATACATGACGGAGACGTATCATGCCCGCGCTCATCGGAGGTGGCGCGGGTGCGATTGGGCGTCAGGTGCTGCTGGTCGTGCCAGTGTCGATGAAACCTCCTGGTGTGCCCGGGGGCACGCGGGCGCGGCGAGGCCCGCCATGCGATCCGGCCGCGGCCTGAGGCATGAGCAAGGAGAAGAAGGACGGTGCTCCCGAGGTTGCAGCGTCCAGTAGCTCGGCGACGCGCTCCAGCAATGCATCCCGACCGCTCTCCTTCAGCCGGCATCACCGTAGCTCATGAGCCACCATGAGCGTGGCCCTCATGTTTGCTTCTTCCCATCGGGTGTGCGGCGCTGTGGCCGCAGCATAGCTTGTGGCCCTTGCGGCTGCCCGCGCTTGTCGTGGAGTAAGGGTGGATGGCGTTTGACCGCGCCGCCCGTGCCCCACAGCGTTTGGCAGTGCGCGTGCCGCCTGGGGCGCAGGGTTGAGGTCTTCTTGGGCAGACGACGTCGCCCAGGCTGGCCAAGCTGCCTAGCGGTCGGCGTTGGTCCTCGGGTCGCCGGACATCGGAACCGCGGAGTGTCGACGGATCAACTGGCAGAAGAGAGGCTCCTACGCACCCCTACCCGACGCGCCAAATGTCGGATTTCGGGTTCCAGCAAAACCCTTGAGGTTCGAACACTGGGGTGCACACGAAGATCTCTCCCCCCTCTAGCTCGCTCTCGCAACACTCGCAAGGCCTAGCTCAATGAACCCAAAGAACAAGAAGACACAAGATTTATACTAGTTCGGGCCACTGATGTGGTGTAATACCCTACACCACTATGGTGTGGTGGATTGCCTCTTGGGCTGAGGATGAACAGTTACAAGGGAGGAATAGCCTCCTGAGGAGAGGTGTTCTTGTGCTTGGTGAGCTTGAGCGGTTGAGGATGATCTGGATGGTCCCCCCCCCCCTATGGTGGTGGCTAGTCCTATTTATAGAGGCCCTGGTCCTCTCCCCAAATATAGAGCGGGAAGGGATCCAACAAAAGTAATCTTCGCCTGACAAAGACTCTGTTGCTGACGCCGTCTTGGGCTCCACGGTGACCTCCGTCCTGCCATCCTGCAGGTCTTGGTCTCGTTGCAACGATATGGAAACCTTTGCCTGATGCCTTAGGACTCCTCGCCCGCGCTTGCCTCTTTAGCACCAAAGAGGAAACGAGGACACTGCGCGCGCACGCGCCCGCCTGGCACCCGCCTGGCTCTAGTCGTCATGGCTTGTATCACAGAAACCTCGCGAGGTGTCCCTTGCCTTGATCTCTCCGCCCCTCACGAGCCAGCCTGGTGAAGCTGCCCCTGAGGAGGTCTTGTGTCATCCGCCTCGCGAGGCTTGGCCCCTCGCTTGGCCCCTCGCGAGAGTATTGAGTGTTTGCTGGAGATGATGTGCCATACAGGGCCGGTGGTGGAGCCACGCCACGGGCCGCGGGCAGGCAAGTCTGGGGACCCCCGTTCCCAAGACGCCGACACTAGTCACTTCACGTACTCCATATTCTTCTTTTGATGAGGATGATCCTATTGTGCAAAGACAAGAGGACAACTAAATGCTAGTATCTCTGTTTGCTCGGAAAAAAGGAAAGGAAATATTTAAAACACCACAGATGAAGCACTTCTCAAGGATAATACCACTTTCTCATGACAGTATCTAAATAGTAGCACAACACCAATAGAGATGACAAAGTTCAATCATATGGATGAAATTCGTGGGCGAGTACCAACCTTTGTCAGGAGGCTTATTGTGTAGAGCATACAGATCAAACACTTCTCCGGAACCATCTGTTGTTATCTATTGTGGTTGCCATGCTTACTATATACCCCTCGATTAGTTTAATGTTTCCAACATCTTCTTGTGCAGTTCCACTAAAATATATGGTATCTTCAAAGAAGATCCCTGTTTGCACAAGTAGAGATAATTACATATTACATTAAGAGTTGCATCAAATCAGTGGCAAAGCAATTGCTCGTTCCAGCCATAGCAATAAATTAAGATGCAAAACTATATCATTACTTGTGTCATCACAGTTCTAGTGCTTCATTACAGCACCGGGAGTTGATTTTTGTTTTTCTTCTGCTTGTTCTTCCCCTTCATCACTTGGTTCAATAACAGACAAGCTTCGCCTTCAATGTAAGATTTGGCATGTCAATTAGGGAGCACAAGTATAGCACAAACCAACGACATTAATTTTCTGATGAAAGTGGCAAAATACAGGCCAACAGTTGTGAAATATCCTTATCTTAGCTCAATGGGATATTATGGTGCACATACAGATTGGAAGTCTTGTCTCCATTTGTGCAGTTCACTAAAATCAAGCAACATTACCTTACAAGTAGCACAACATATGAAAGCACACTGCACAGTCATGTGAAAGAAAGCTAGTACTGACCTCTCATGACGCTGAATTCAAACAACTCACAAGAAGAAGATCTAAACCAAATTTGCCAACACGGATAGGAAGTAAGATCTCCTCTTGTGCAGTTCCACTAAGATCAAGCAATCAAGCAACATTGTCGGTGTGACATTTTGGTTGAACTGCACAAAACACTCTTAAAACAAAAGTGTTGTGCAGTGCAACAAAAGGTAACAATAGCAAAGAGGTGAAGTAGATAACCATGTTTACATAGAGGTGCAAAGAAAACAATTAGTGGTCAATAACGGTGGATGACACAGAAGCCAAAAAAAAGAAGCATCTAACATATCTAAATGGGAAATAAAGCAAGAAAGTAGCATTTCTCAAATGGTCGCATTGATTAATATTAACAGAGAGATTATATTAACAATAAAATTCATTAAACATGTAATTTGCTTTTAACTGTGGCATTGCATCAATTTTCCAGCGGCATTATTAGAGGGTGTTTGTTTACAGGGACTTTTTGGTGTAGGGACTAAAAAAAGTCCTTGTCAGTCCCGTCTAAACCAAACAGGAGGGACTTTTAGAGACTAAAAGTGGGAATTTGGGACTAAAGAAAGAAGACCCCGAGGGAAAGTCTTTTTGCGACTTTTTGCAACAGTTGCCCCTGCCCCGCATCGCACCTTGTCTCTATTAGTTCATTACTAGGGGTAACATGGTCATTTAGCATGTTATTTAATAACCTCTAGTCCATGTTTAGTCCTTGGAACCAAGTAGGTAGGGACTAGGGACTTTTTAACCAAACAGGACCTTAGATTAACAACAGCTAAAGAGTTGCATGGGACAGTGGACGCACCAGCACCATGTGCATCTACCGATGTATGAAGGGGTGATGCACAATCTGTTGCAACAAAGAACAAACAACCAAGGAGCATATTTTTGTTGGTCCCATTTTTGTTATCTTTAGACACCTTTCCCTATGTGAACACAACAAATCTAGTCATGCTCAAACTCTACAGCCTTGTCCCCCAAAACAAAAAGATTAGTTCGTTACAGATGTGCGTACTGTGTTTCTCATTGTTTTCCTTTTTCGACCAAAGTAGGTGCTGGATAGCCAGTCTGTACTAGTACTTTCCCCCCTTCCTTTCCTCTTTGAACCACGTCCTAGATTCATGTTATACAACTTTCCCCACTACGTTCCCCCATTCCTTTCCTCTTTGAACCACGTCTTAGATTCATGGTATACAACTTTCCCCACTACTTTCCCCTCATTCCTTTCCTTTTTGAACCACATCCTAGATTCATGCTATACAACTTTCCCCACTACTTTCCCACATTCCTTTCCACTTTGAACCACGTCCTAGATTGATGCCATACAACTTTCCCACAACTTTCCCCAATTCGTTTCCTCTTTGAACCACGTCCTAGATTCATGCTATACAACTTTCCTCACTACTTTCCTGTTTGATCCAACACCTAGATTCGAGTGCAGAAGCGGAAAAAAACCACATGCAGCTAGAGAAATGCATGTGGAATAAGTAAATTATATCGTAAGGTTCTTGGGGTGTGGTTTGGTGGGCGACCGGAGGCCGTTCAGCCCACACTACGTACGGCGGCGAGGAAGAAGGGGTTGGAGGCCCTCCCGTGCCGCCGCTAGGTGAAAGAGAACAGTTGCGCAAGTGGTGGATTCCCTCCCTCACCGACGGCGACAGTGTTAAGCCTCCTTCCCTTCCCGGTGGATGGATCCTGCCGGCTCTTTGACCAGCAGTGAGGGGAGAGAGAGAGGCCAACGAAGTATTGTTTGGATCTAGAGAGGGTGAGAGTGTGAAGAGAGCAACTACAAGCGTTGAGGCTCCAACGTGTATATATATACTGAAGAGAGAGTGTGAAGAGTGCAAACCCGAGAAAACAAGCGCCAAGGCTGCAGCGTATACGTGATGAGGTGATTATACAGTCACTACGAGATTGTATAGCTCCGTATCCATCCATTTTGACCAGTCAAAGAATCCTCCTAGCATCGTCCCAGATCACTTTCTCTCTCTGTCATTCGGGGCCTACCTGTCATTGGGTGGAAGAAAGAAGTCAAACAAAAACAAAATTATGCTCAAGTGTAGTTATCCAACCCAAGACCTCATGTTTGATGAGCGAACAGGCTAACCAGCTACACCATCCTCCTGTTATGTTCAACGAGAGGAAAATAACCTTTTATACATTCCTGCATTCGTGTGACAAGCATGCCGTGTTTTTTTGCGTACAATTCATTGGGTTTAAATCATAATCGTGTTATGTAGCTTTGTTGGTAAGGTCTTTCGGGATTTAAAGCAGTTTTAGTAGTACAGAAATAATGCAGCCTTAGTCACCTTACCTCTCTCCACATAGTACGTTGGGTCCCACCAGTCAGAGGGTGAAACAAACAAATTAATAAAAAAAATTAAAAGCGCCAGCGGTGCATCTTACCTCACACATCTCGCTACTGCTCGTGAACACTGTCCAATTGATTCCTCTGTTCGCTCACGTACTATTTTAAGTGAATCCTTATTATAACATGCACACAATTTTGGGCACTTGTATTTGACCTAAGTCAGTGTGCCACCGTATCTCATACTACTCCCTCCGTCTAGGTGTAATCAGTCACGTTAGAAGGTGCGGCGAGACCAAGGTGAAAGCAGATTGGAGGAGAAGGAGAAACTTGACCGGTCCTTCCTCCAATCAAAGCCCTGATTTCTGTCTCTAAACGCAATAATTACTCCCAACAACTAAGAGATGCCGTTTTAGCTACCATGCAGGGCCATGTATTAACTTGCACGCAAGCCTACTTTGATTTCCTGAGTGATCAACATGTAGTTGCGCTCCATGCATTGGGTTTCCGGGGGAGATAACAAGGCAGAGTCAGCGTTTGGTTACATTGCTTAGTTCCAAATGCCTAACCTTGCCCAGCTAGGCTATAAACTGTTCTTGCTAAGTATCCAAACGCTCCCTAAGTAACTCGCACGATATTCCTATTCTATGAACCTATGTGTGCATGTGCGTCTGTGTTTAACAACATGTGTGTGTGTTAGAGAGAGCAACACATCGACCTACTCCTACAGAGAGATGGTGTGTAGTGTACGATTTAGCCGCGAGAGTTGGTGCATCCTCTTCCGGGCATCCGGTCAGGACAGGCAGACCGCTGCCACGCCCGCTCCTGAGCATCCTGGGCCACCCAAAGCCCCTCCATCGCCCGCGCGTGCTTCCTGCCCGAAACGGTCAGCGCTGCTCCAAAGAATCGGTGCCACATTCATGCCCGGGCAGAGCGGACGCAACCTCTCACTAGCGCAGGCGTTGAAGAGAGAAGTGGGTTCAAGAGTGATCGTTGCTTCGTCCGTCCAACTTACTGATAGGCCTATGTGATTTGACGGCTCATTGGTCATTATTACTAACGTGGTATGTCGTGGAATTGTCACGGCAGATGTCCTTTTGCAAGGACTTAGTCGTGGAGCCATCACAACTAGGACGCTTAAAGGGGTTAATCGGGACAAGGACACGCGAGGTTTATACTAGTTCAGCCCCTTACGGTGAAGGAAGGCCTACGTCTAGTTGGGTTGGAATTGCTTGAGGTTTCGATGACCAGGGAGCGAGATACGCAATGCCTGGCTCTCGATCAGTTGTTTCTTGCCCTAAGCCGCTGGCGGGTCGTCCCCTTATATACACGGGTTGACGCCCTGCGGCCTACAGAGTCCCGGCCGGCTCATAAATAGTGTCCGGCTCGGCGACTAGTTACTTCTACCTTACAGTACAAGTTACATCATCATGGCGGTTTATCTTTACGGGCCTCAGAGTCGCCTGTGGGCCTTTAAGCCTTTTAGTGAACCGCCATCTTCATGCCTTGGTCTTGGGCTTCTGATGAACGTCTATTTGCATAACCCGGCCCCCCTGGATGGCTTACACAAATAGTCATATCCCCAACATTAGGCCTCAGATTGATTTGAACCGGTTCATGTCAATCTTTGAAAACCTTATGAACTGGCCATTAGTCTTCTGTCTTGCGTGAAAATTGTAACCGACGTGACATCATCCTCTGGCTGCGGGTTAAATCATCGTGACGCCATCTTCAATAAAACTAATATTTTAATTCATCATATCTTCAACGGATCTTTGCCTTTACTGACCCTCCCGAAAATCGAGGCGTCGGGGCCGCTGGATAATGATGTCTTGGTCTCCTTGTTTCTCGCGCCGTCTCAGTCGGTCCTCCTTATAAATAGGCACAACCTAGGTCTTTTTCATTTCCTCCGGTCGTCTTCTTCCTCGCACTCCCTCTTCTGCCGCTCGAGCTCCGCCGCCGCCACCGCCTGAAACCTTGTCTTCACTGACTCAGGCCGCTGCATCACCCTGTTTCTTGACCAGAGAACAACGGCAACCCTCCGCAGTTCTTCCACATCGGCGAGTTCTCTGTCCCCCCTTTCTCAGATCTGCATTAGTATTGTCTTGAGTTCGTCGATGTTCATCGTCGCCGGACGCAACCTCCATTAGTTCTTACCTCTAATACCTTGTTCAGATCGTAAAAACCACATAGAACTGCTGTGGAGGATATTGTGTGCTTATTCTGTATGAAAACAGATCTCATTTCCTTGTTTTGGAAGCCCTCCTTGAGTATATGAACTTCCCTGTACTATTTTAGGTCTAGAAATTTTTCCTTTCCAGAGCATCGTTTGATCCAAAAAAATAATTGCAATTTGTGAAACCTGTTTGCTCCACACTTAGCCAAAAACTGTGTCTGTTGACTCTGTTTCAGCCATAGTAGTCCGTGTAACCGGTTTAAGATAATACCGGCTGTCAACACCGCTTGCTTCTGGCGACTTAAGAAAACCTTAATCATCTTTAATACCTGCAGCTGTTAAACATTATCACATAGTTACCTGTATGTCATTAGGCCCCTTCTTAAGCCGCCATCTTAAATAACCCAATAATGCTTATTCTCCGGGTTATAATAAACCAGAAAATTTCCTTTATCTTGTTGAAGGCTTCAATTTACCCAATGGCACCCAAAGCTGTTAAGCCTCCGGTTACCTACAACTGGGTCCCATCCATTGTTACAGAGAGCAAACTGTCCAAGTTTGTAAAGTATGGCTATCTTCCCCAGAAGGATGTCATGTCTTATGGTGCTCCTGACCCGTCTGAGGAGAAACCTCAACCCAAGGAAGGGGAGGTGATCATTTTTACCGATCACATGAGCCGGGGATTTGCTCCGCCCGGTTCAAAATTCTTTAGAGACGTTTTGCACTTCTTTGACTTAAGACCTCAAGACATCGGGCCCAATTCCGTGTCAAATATCTGCAACTTCCAAGTTTTCTGTGAGGTCTACCTTGGAGAAGAACCCAGCCTACTTTTATTTAGGGAATTGTTCTATTTGAACTGGCAGAATGAGCGGGCTAATGGGCCCAGTCTGGAGCTTGGTGGCATATCGATTCAAAGGCAGAGAGACTGCCTGTTCCCTTATGCTGAATTACCGAGTCATCCAAAAGACTGGAACCAGACATGGTTCTACTGCCAAGATACTTCTCCAGCTGGTGAAAACCCACTGCCTGGCTTCCGTGCATTGCGCCTTGAATCTACTCACCCGCTGCTAGATAAGTTGACTGCTATTGAACGTCTGCCACTCACCCCCAAGATCAAGAAGATTAAAGCTCTTTTAGGGAGCGGCTTAGATGGCGTTGACCTGGTCCGAGTCTGGGTTGCTTGGAGAATAATTCCGTTAAGCCGCCGCCCCGGCTTAATGTGTAATTATTTAGGCGAGAAAGATGACCCTCAGCGTCATAGTCCTGACGACTTACTACATGACGTAGTGGAAGCTACAACTCCGTCTTTGTTGAAAGAGGGCACAGTGAATAGTAACGCTTTCGGCTTACTACCTTTTTGCAAGAAGAAACCGGCCCCTGCAGTAAGTTTCCAGCCGTCGAGTTATTTTTTATCATGTCATACTGTATTCTTACGAATAACCCTTTATAACCTTTTATAGGCAAATGATAACTTCTGGAAAATCAATATGATCATGAGGCGGCCAAGCAAGCCAGGGCAGCCAAGAGAGCCGAAAGGAAAACCGCCAAGCCCACCACTTCAAGGAAAAGGAAACCAAGCACTTCTGAGCTATTTCAGCTTGATGATTCTGATGATAATGAGGAAGAGTTAACTTTTTAATTTCCCTTTCTCCTTTATCACTACCTTACTGATATTAACCTTCTTTCAGGAAGACACGGGCAACAGCCAACCCGTCGAGGAAGAGGTAACTATAATCTCCTCCGACTCCGAGCTTCGGCCGCATTAGAAAATTCGAAGAGTAACCCGGAAAGTAAGATTTTCACACCCTTTGGCTTACCAAGATCCTGACTTTCTTTTGAAGCAACAGCAATTTGAAAACCGGAGGCAGACCCGGACCAGCAAGGATGCAGAGCTATCCTCCGGCTTGCCTGACACAACCCGGAAGCGTCGGACTGAGGTTATCTCCAGCTTATACCCTTTTTTTACCTTTGGCGGGTCTAATCCATCAACCTCTCAATTCATCTGACTCCAATTACCAGGATACCTGTCCTTCGTCCGGCGAGTCCATGCAATCAAACATGCCGGCTTTTAAGACTGCCCCTGGGTAATATCAATTTATTCACCTTATGTTTTTCTTTCTTCATGTTTCTTTACTCATTTCTCTACTTTGCCCATAGCGTGCAGGTTAAGCCCAGGAAGAAAACCAAGAAGGATAAACCGGCCCAAACCCCTGTGGTGACTGAACCGGAACAGGGTATAGCTGCTCCCGACTCTTCCACACATCAACCGCCGCCTGAGCCGGCTCAAGACATTGCAGCACCAACTTCTGACCCGCCTGCTGAAGATATTCTTGATGGTTCTGTTAACCCGAAGGCACCTAGCCCAGTCAAAACGGCTGAGCCAGAAGTGGAATTTTTAAAGGCTCAATTAGTTGAGCTGGCCAGGCCCACCGTCCTTGCCAAATTCTCGGCTAAAGAGGAGTTGCTAGAACACCGTAAGGCCAAGATGGATATCACCGACTATACTCATTTGAGTATTGGAGAGATCATCTCGGGCCATATCAACCAGGTGCAAAGCAGCCGTGACCTGGAAATTGACATGGTGAAGCAAATACAACAAAAATCTGAGGTATGACTTATGCTTCCTTACTTTCAATCATACTTACTGTACCAGCCCCCAAGTCTATTGCTTATGAATAAATATGCTGTAGACTTTAGAAAAATTGTTAGAGCTGCTTGCCCAGCTTAAAGAAAGAATATTTAAACCAGATGTAACACAATACCTTTAACTTGCGATACACATTAGCCCCCAAGTGCCAAGTATCTTTGCTTGCAAAGTATTTGGGACTTAATATCCAGGACCGGCTTAATAATTTAGAAATCTTTGGTATACATTAGCCCCCAAGTGTCAAGTATCTTTGCTTGCAAAGTGCTTGGGACTTAATATTATTTACCGTAATCTTTACTACTATCCGGTGCGATGCAGGCCACCATAAGTCAATTTGAATCGGAGATTGCTGACCTGAAGAACCGCCTGGCAGCCCAGGAGATTGAAATTCAAAAGGCCAACTCCAAATTTGAATTCAGCGTCTCTGAACAAGAGAAGCTGAAGAAAAATTTTGCGTCAGAGAAGAAAATTTGGACTGACAAAAGGCCGGACTGGTGACCCGGGCCGAGACAGCAGAGGCATCACTGGCAAACGCAACAGCCGAACTGACCGGCTTACAACGCCAGATATCTCGGATGGTCTCAGCGATCTTTGGTAAGTTATCTTAAGCAAGCATTAAATATTGTAAATATTCCTTCAATAGTTACCTGATGTTTATCTTATACTTACCAATACAGGCCCAGGAGCACAAACCTCAAGCAGAATATGCTAATCAAATTGAAGGCGGTGTATACTCTAGTAGAGCAACTGTACATCGGCTCACAACGTGCCTTGGCCGTTGTAGCCTTATCAAATGATGTGCCGCACCTCTTGCAACATGTGTTACAACGGCTTGCCGTACTTCCTCAGCGGATTCAAGAGTTGAGATGGCCCCAAGCAAGAGCCGGAGCAATAGCCACTTTGAGTCGGGCCAAAGCCTGGTTACCAGAGCTAGACCCGGCCGACATCGCTCTTGGGTATCCAAGTTTAAAGGAGGATGGCACTCCATTTGATGAAAATGATTTCACCACCCGCGTGAGGGATATACGCCCTGTGGCCACTCAAATTGGAAATGACACTGACCTTACCAAGTGTCAGCCGGGTTATGACAAGGAGAATCGGAGAATCCCTACGCCGCATTATGACAATGTCAGCTTGATCCCTCCAATCCGTAAGCACACCTGTGCCCCTGAAGTCGACCCAACCGGTTTAATAGGTGATGAAGCTGAGTTTGAGGCCTTGAGTGGCATTGACCGGGCCTGATCATCCTTCCAGGAAAAGGCAGCCGGTGGAGAGGCGGAGAAGGATAACCCGGAAGCTTCAAGTCAACCCCAAGAGTAGATTGCCAGGCGCCACCTGCTTATGTCGTTGTAGAAAAACAATGCCGCATGATTCAGACTCGGGGAGTCTTGTAACAGAGTAGAAAAATACTTTGAGTTTTGCTATGCCTTTGCACATGCTTATGGCTTTAATACTTGCATAAGCTGCCGTCACTATGCACTTTGTAGTTTATATGAATCTGTTATGTTCTTTGCAGAAATGTCTTGCATTGCCCTGTGATGCTTACGGCTGCTTTTCCGGCTTATATAAGCCAACCCCTGAGGGTAA
This sequence comes from Triticum urartu, assembly GCF_003073215.2. Classification (NCBI taxonomy): domain Eukaryota; kingdom Viridiplantae; phylum Streptophyta; class Magnoliopsida; order Poales; family Poaceae; genus Triticum; species Triticum urartu. The sequence continues at coordinate 583,388,573 of NC_053024.1, forward strand.
GTTTAACTCCTGAAAATTGGCACATAAAAGTTCACCTGGTACTTAACAACCCGATGTAACCAATATTAACCCTGGAGGATTGCAATGTACGCCATTGTATTTTCAAGAGGGTCGTAAGACATCCAATGTTGATACTTGTAAAATATGATGAAAAAAATTCAAGGGTTTCTGATTCGAATACAATCAGTGAACCGTTCCAAAGGGTTTGAGCTAAGATTCGGATACGATCTGTTTGCCCCCAGTGGCTGTGGCGATTCCGATCAAGTGGGTATCGACAGCTATGTTCTCTTTTGTCCGAATACGACCTATGTTTGAACAGGAAGCCCCCAAGTGACCATAAGAGTTGTTTAATGACGTTGTTTAATGAATCCCCCAAGTGGGTTTGCCAGTATGCCGACCAAGTGGGTATCGACAGCTATGTTCTCTTTGGTTCGAATACGACCTATGTTTGAACAGGAAGCCCCCAAGTGATCACGGCTAGATTCAGATATGATCATAAGCCGGACCAAAGGAAAGCTGGATTCAGATATGATCCGCTTCTCCTTGGTTATCTCCACCACCTGACAAAGAAAACACATAAACCTTTTTTAGGAGTGGAAAAAAGGACAGAGGTCCTGCTTTATTGCTTTATGTAATATACATAGTATAAATATATACACATTAGAGCTGATGGCTCAAGTATAATAAGGCCGAAGATGAGCGATATTCCATGGCCGACGGGTCTCCTCCTCCGACTTATGTGAGTCTTTGTGCTCCCAAACGTCGATAAGGTAGTATGATCTATTGTTCAGATTCTTGCTGACCACAAAGGGTCCTTCCCAAGGAGGGGATAGCTTGTGCATGTCAGATTGATCCTGGATGAGTCGGAGCACTAAATCGCCTTCCTGAAAGGTTCTGGACTTAACCCGACGGCTGTGGTAGCGGCGCAGGTCTTGCTGGTAAATCGCCGAGCAGGCTATTGCCAAGTCTCGCTCTTCATCCAACAGGTCAAGTGCGTCTTGCCGAGCTTTTTCGTTGTCTTCCTCAACATAAGCCGCCACACGGGGTGAGTCATGACGGATGTCACTTGGCAGGACCGCCTCTGCTCCATACACCATAAAGAAAGGCGTGTAACTCGTAGATCTGTTAGGTGTAGTATTGATGCTCCAAAGTACAGAAGGTAACTCCTCCACCCAACAACCCGGCGTCCTCTACAAGGGGACCAAGAGCCGGAGCTTGATACCCCTCAAGATTTCTTGATTAGCTCGTTCTGCTTGACCATTGGATTGAGGGTGAGCCATAGCTGAAACATCAAGCCGGATATGCTCTCGTTGACAGAACTCTTCCATAGCTCCTTTGGAGAGGTTAGTGCCATTATCAGTTATGATGCTATGTGGAAAACCAAAGCGAAAAATCACCTTTTTCATAAACTGGACCGCCGTGGCTGCATCACACTTACTGACTGGCTCCGCCTCCACCCAATTTGTGAACTTGTTAACTGCCACCAAGAGGTGCGTCTTTTTATCCTTAGACCTTTTGAAAGGCTCGACCATAGCAAGCCCCCAGACTGCAAACGGCCAAGTAATTGGAATCATCCTCAATTCTTGAGCCGGCACATGGGCTCGTTGTGAGAATTTCTGACATCCGTCACATTTACTGACCAGGTCTTCTGCATCAGCATGAGCCGTCAGCCAATAAAACCCATGACGGAAAGCTTTGGCCACAAGGGATTTTGAGCCGGCGTGATGACCACAATCGCCTTCATGAATCTCACGGAGGATCTCCTGACCTTCTGTAGGTGACCCACAACATTGAAATGCTCCAGTGATGCTGCAGTGATGTAACTCGCCATTGACAATTGTCATAGACTTGGACTGCCGGACGATTTGTCTTACCAAGGTCTCATCTTCAGGCAACTCTCCCCGGGTCATGTAAGCCAAATAAGGCACTGTCCAATCCGGGATAACGTGGAGAGCCGCCACCAGCTGTGCCTCCGGGTCTGGTATTGCCAGATCTTCCTCTGTAGGTAACTTAACAAAAGGATTATGCAAAACATCAAGAAAGGTGTTAGGCGGCACCGGCTTACGCTGAGATCCCAGCCAGCTTAAGGCATCAGCCGCCTCATTCTTCCTTCGATCAATGTGTTCCACCACATAACCCTTGAAATGTCCAACCACAGCATCGACTTCATGACGGTAAGCCGCCATAAGGGGATCTTTAGAGTCCCACTTTCCTGACACCTGTTGAGCCACAAGGTCTGAGTCTCCCAAGCATCTTACCCAGCTCAAGTTCATCTCTTTGGCCATTCGGAGACCATGCAGTAGGGCCTCGTACTCAGCTGCATTGTTAGTACAAGGAAACATAAGCCGGAGCACATAACAAAATTTGTCACCTCGAGGGGAAGTTAACACGACTCCAGCCCCCGAGCCTTCCAACCGTCTGGACCCATCAAAGTGAATAGTCCAATAAGTGTTATCGGGCTTCTCCTCAGGTGCCTGTAGCTCTGTCCAGTCATTGATGAAATCCACCAAAGCTTGAGACTTAATGGCAGTGCGTGGTACGTACTTCAGACCATGAGGCCCGAGCTCGATGGCCCACTTGGCGACACGCCCTGTAGCCTCTCTATTCTGAATAATGTCTCCCAAGGGGGCAGAACTTAACATAGTGATAGGGTGACCTTGGAAGTATTGCTTCAGCTTCCGGCTTGCCATGAACACCCCATAAACAAGTTTCTGCCAATGAGGATATCTTTGTTTTGACTCGATGAGTACCTCACTGACATAATAAACCGGCCGTTGAACCGGATGTTCCTTACTAGCCTCCTTGCATTCTACCACAATTGCCACACTGACGGCTCATGAATTAGTAGCCACATATAACAGCAAAGGCTCTTTGTCAATGGGAGCTGCAAGAACTGGCGGATAGGATAACTGCCTCTTCAAATCCTCAAAAGCAGCATTAGCAGCATTACTCCAAACAAAGGTGTCTGCCTTCTTCATCAGTTGGTACAGCGGTAGGGCCTTCTCACCTAACCGGCTTATGAACCGGCTTAAAGCGGCAACACGACCCGCCAGTCGCTGAACATCATTGACACATACTGGTTTAGCCAAAGAAGTGATTGCCTTAATCTTGTCCAGATTAGCCTCGATGCCCCTGTTTGAGACCAAGAATCCCAAAAGCTTGCCTGCAGGCACACCAAATACACACTTCTCCGGGTTAAGCATCATTTTGTAAACCCAAAGATTGTCAAAGGTTTCTCTGAGATCAGATATCAAGGTTTCCGCCTCTCTGGATTTTACCACTATGTCATCCACATAAGCATGAACATTGCGCCCAATCTGATTGTGGAGACAATTCTGTACACACCGTTGATACGTCGCCTGGGCACTCTTGAGCCCAAAAGGCATAGACACGTAGCAGAAGGCTCCAAACGGAGTGATGAAAGCCGTCTTCTCCTGGTCCTTAACTGCCATCTTGATCTGATGATAACCAGAGTAAGCATCCAAAAAGCTCAAACGCGCAAAACCCGACGTAGCATCAATGACTTGATCAATATGGGGGAGAGCGAAAGGATCAGCCGGACAGGCCTTATTTAAGTCCGTGTAATCCACACACATCCGCCAGGTGCCGTTTTTCTTGAGCACAAGCACCGGGTTAGCCAACCACTCCGGGTGAAAAACTTCGACAATGAACCCAGCCGCCAAGAGCCGGGTGACCTCTTCTCCTATAGCTTTTCATCGCCCCTCATTGAATCGCCACAAAAACTGCCTGACCGGCTTATACTTCGGATCAATATTAAGAGTGTGCTCAGCGAGTTCCCTCGGTACACCCGGCATGTCAGAAGGCTTCCACGCAAAGATGTCCCGGTTCTCACGGATGAACTCGATGAGCGCGCTTTCCTATTTAGGATCCAAGTTGGCACTGATGCTGAATTGCTTAGACGAATCACCCGGAGTAAAATCAACAAGCTTAGTCTCTGCAGCCGATTTAAACTTCATGGCCGGGTCATGCTCCGTAGTCGGCTTCTTGAGGGAGGTCATATCCGCCGGGTCAACGTTATCTTGATAAAATTTGAGCTCGTCTGCTGCGCAGACAGACTCGGCATAAGCCGCATCGCCTTCTTCGCACTCTAGAGCCACCTTTCAGCTTCCATGCACAGTGATAGTACCCTTGTAACCCAGCATCTTGAGCTGTAAATAAACATAACACGGCCGTGCCATGAACTTGGCATAAGCCGGCCGCCCGAACAAAGCGTGATATGGACTCTTGATTTTGACCACTTCAAAAGTTAACTTTTCCGCCCTAGAATCATGCTCATCTCCAAAGGCCACCTCTGGTTCAATCTTACCCACAGGATACGCTGACTTACCAGGCACCACTCCATGGAAGACGGTGTTGGAAGTCTTTAAATTCTTGTCAGTTAAGCCCATGCGCTGAAAGGTCTCGTAATAGAGGATGTTGATGCTGCTACCTCCATCCATGAGCACCTTAGTAAATTTATAACCACCAACCTGTGGTGCCACCACCAGGGCCAGTTGACCCGGATTATCAACCCGGGGAGGTTGATCCTCCCTGCTCCAGACAATAGGCTGTTCCGACCACCTCAAGTAACGAGGGACTGCCGGATCAACAGAATTCACAGCCCTCTTATGAACTTTCTGATCACGTTTACACAAACTTGTGGTGAACACGTGATATTGCCCACTGTTTAGCTATTTTGGATGGCTCTAATAACCCGACTGCTGCTGCTGCTGACCTCCTTGACCAGACTACTGTTGATTATAACCACCCTGGCTTCCCGGAAAACCGGATCCTGAACCGCCGCCCGGGCCATGAAAGCCGCCAGCTCTTGAGCCGCCGCTTGGGCCTTGATTGCCATCAAACGTATTAGAATTCTTGAAAGCCTTCATGATTGCGCAATCCTTCCATAAATGAGTCACTGGTCGTTCCCGGGTGCCGTGTTTCGGGCAAGGCTCATTGAGCAGTTGCTCAAGAGACGGACCTGACCCACCAAACCGAGGGGGTGGCTTTCCTTTGCGCTTCTGATTGTTACCCTGTGCATTGGCCACAAATTCCGGGTTACCGTCCGCCTTACGCTTATTGCCTCCTTGACTCGCCGGGTTATGCTGCTGCCCCTTTCCATTACCGTTCTTCTTTCCCTTCCCTGTCTTTTCCTCATCAGACACGGGATCCTTGGTACTATCAGAATCGGCATACTTGACTAAAGCCGCCATCAGCGTCCCCATATCATTGCAATCATGCTTAAGGTGCCCCAGTTTCTGTCTCAGAGGCTCAAAGCGCCAATTCTTCTCCAGCATGAGAACTGCTGAGCCGGCATCCATCTTGTCAGATGAATGTATTATATCTTTGACCGGGCGCACCCAATGAGTCGTAGATTCACCTTCCTCCTGCTTACAATTTGTCAGGTCCACAATCGACATAGACTTCTTGCAAGTGTCCTTGAAGTTCTGGATGAAACGGGCTTTTAGCTCCGCCCATGAACTAATGGAATTGGGTGGCAAACCCTTTAACCAAGAATGGGCCGTTCCGTCCAACATTATGGTTAAGTATTTAGCCATCGCTTCATCACTAACCTCCAGCAGCTCCATGGCCATCTTGTAACTTTCAATCCACGCCCCAGGCTGTAAATCGGCCGTATAATTCGGCACCTTTCGAGGTCCCTTGAAATCCTTGGGTAGACGTACATTACGTAGAGCCGGTACCAGACAAGGAACTCCTCTGGTTCTAGTAGCAACACTCGCCTCAACGGAAGTCGTCGGGCGATCTCATCGCGAACCTGTGCCACCTCTGCCTCATGCTCAGATTGGTTTGCAGGAACGACTGTAGCAGTTGACAAGGCCGTAAGTTTATCCATGAGATCCATCAGCACCTGAGCCGGTGAGCGCACAGGGCCTCCTGCCCTGGCTGCTCCTACCCCGGACGTTAACGCCGCTGATGCCGTAGAATTTTGGCCAGGTTGAGTACCAGCCATGAAGACTCGTGCCCAGTTTGGCGACTCTGAGGGGTCCGGAATAGTGCTGCCATCAGAACAGCTCCCAAGGACACCATCTTGTACTTGATACAGCGAATATGTTGAGCCGGCGGACGAATCACCGTCAGAGAGGACGGCCGGCTCACCATCACCTTCAGATCCTTCAGAAAGTTCACCTCCATGGATGCAACCCACAAAGGCATGCTTCATGACGGGTTGAGCTCGGGCGGGTTTTGCACGTTGAGCCGTCTCGACGAGGTCGGTGCAGCTGTCCGGCTCAGGGCCCGGCTCACCAATCCGGCCGATGAAGACATGAATTCCGCCAAAGGGGACCCGGTACCCGTACTCAATTGAGTCGGCGTCGGGGCCCAGCCTTCGTCGTCGATGTAGATCTTGCCGCAACGACTCTTGGTCATTCGGCCAACTGCGTATCCCTTGAGCCCTTCGAAGCTGCCCTTCAAGAACTCAGATCCACCGTGCGCTGGCCCCATGGTGGGCGCCAACTGTCATGGAATTGTCACGGCAGATGTCCTTTTGCAAGGACTTAGTCGTGGAGCCATCGAAACTAGGAAGCTTAAAGGGGTTAATCGGGACAAGGACACGCGAGGTTTATACTAGTTCAGCCCCTTACGGTGAAGGAAGGCCTACGTCTAGTTGGGTTGGAATTGCTTGAGGTTTCGATGACCAGGGAGCGAGATACGCAATGCCTGGCTCTCGATCAGTTGTTTCTTGCCCTAAGCCGCTGGCGGGTCGTCCCCTTATATACACGGGTTGACGCCCTGCGGCCTACAGAGTCCCGGCCGGCTCATAAATAGTGTCCGGCTCGGCGACTAGTTACTTCTACCTTACAGTACAAGTTACATCATCATGGCGGTTTATCTTTACGGGCCTCAGAGTCGCCTGTGGGCCTTTAAGCCTTTTAGTGAACCGCCATATTCATGCCTTGGTCTTGGGCTTCTGATGAACCTCTATTTGCGTAACCCGGCCCCTCCTGGATGGCTTACACAAATAGTCATATCCCCAACATGGTAGGACTGCTGGATGTCCCACGCTTTCGGCGAAAGGAGGTACTACTAGATTACAATTTTCTCCATTCTTACAGTGAAGGAGTGTGAGGGCAGTGAAAACATGCAGGCTCAGTGATTACATGGCCCACCTCACATTATCACCATATTTTCTGGACACCGTGCATCACCTAACTCTTTACATAGTACTACAACTAGTATAGTACGTACTGTAATTTATCAACTAGATAAATTGTACAGTGCTGTGAAGCTTCTAGCTTCTGTTTCATGTATCTTGCGTCCAAGGTTGCCCATTGCAACATTTCATCAAATACAAAGGAGACTAACATACATGCTATTGCATCTCAATGATTGACAGATCATAGCCAATATGTACTCCCTCCGTTCCAAAATAAGTGTCTCAACTTTATGCAAACTTTGTACTACTACTAAAGTTGACACTTATTTTGTGTAACGCCCCGAGTCCATTGCGCCAGGTGTCTTCTAGTTATCCGTCGTCGTTGCCATGTCATTCGCTTGCGTGTTCCATCTTGCCATGTCATCATGTGCATTGCATCATCTTGTTTTCAAAAATTGCATCCGTTCGGGTCTCCCTGTTCCTTCCGTTGTTCATTCTGAGCCCGGACACAATTGCATGCGCCTGCGGCACCTCCGAAATATTATTTTATAAGTGGCATAAAATGTTCTCGGAATGGGTCGAAATTTGGCGTGCGGTCTTAGTATAGTGTAGATAGACCGCCTGTCGAACTTTCGTCGCATTTGGAGCTCGTTTGATAGCCCAACCGTTAAACATATAGCGGCAATATAACCGGTCTATCGTCAGAGGTTTTCAGTCTCCGGAAACCCTCGTCGGGCTGCACTCCTTCCCCTCTCATCTCAGTCCAACCCTCCTACACAGCCCACCTAGCCCATCTACCTACCCCCTTCGCTCAGGACCGTCCGATGGCTATCGAACGGCTCTAAAACGGAGCAAAACCCCCTAACCCTAGCCCCCTTGCTATAAATAGACGCCCCGCTGCCATTTTCGGCCACCTACCTACCCCCTCCTCGTTTTTCGCTGCCAGCCTCCACCTCCCTCCTCGTTTTCAGCACCGGCCAACCAACCCCCGCCACTTGGCAGATCCAGGTGAGCCAGCGCCACCGCAGCCGCTGCTCTGGCCATCCAGAGTCGGCCACATCACCCATGGCCTCCCCGCGCTGCCGTGAAGCCCGCGGGCCCGCCAGGACCCGGATCGGGCCCTGGGAAGCCCTCCCGAGCCCGAGTCTCGCTTGCTCACTCCCCGCTGCACCTCCTCGATCCGATCTGGATCGGGAGGGAGCCCGCCGCTCGAGCTTCCGCAAGCCCCTCCGGCCACCGGAGCCCACCAGACCGCCGGCGACCCCTGCTCCGACCGTTGCCCAGGTCGCGTCCCCGGCCATTCCTCTCCTCCCTTCCTCCGCTTCCCTTCCTCCTTCTTCCCTTACAGCTCTCTCTCTCTCTCTGGCATGGACAACACAACCGCCTGGAGCTCCTCGCTGACGCCCAGCTTCGGGCGTCACCCGGATTCGCCGGATCCAGCAAGCAGCCGTCCAGATCCACCCACATCTGCCGGTCCCTGACCTCGCCGGAGTCGCTTCCCACCGCGCCGTTATTCACATCACCGGCAACCGTCGGGCCCTGATCCTGCCTCTGCATCGAGCAGAGGAGGACGAGCACACCCCTGCTGGGCTGCCTCCCTCGCACGCGCGTGGTATGGCCTCGCCCCGGCCCAGCAGCGCCCGGCCTGCTTCCTCCACCGACCCGGCCCTCAGCCCATGGTGAGCGCCCTAGTGCCCACCAGATTCGGCCCGCATCCTTTTTTCCGTTCGGGACGATTTTAGCAATTTTTCGAGGAGTTTACTATTTTGTAGAAAAGCCCTTGCACTTCATGCATTTAATGACTCATGAACTGTGCATCATATTAAAATGTTTTATATATGAAAAATGCTTAGATTTTTGTCTAGTTTCATAATGTGCCACTTTCATCCATGTTAAAAATGTTTAAATTGTTGTTTGTTAAAATTTTCTCAAATGCCATGTTAAAATGATTTATTTCATAACTAATTAACCGTAGCTCCATTTTAAATAAACTTTATATGTAAATGGGGTAGAAAAATTCATAGATTAACATGGTGGAATTACTTGGCATGTCTAAAACTCTAAAATATGGTTTAGGGCAGAACAGTACCAAATCCATAAATTGCATATGAGGATTTTCCGGAATTGTTGTTTGTTGTTTCCGGCCTCATTTAAACTTGCCTAAATATTTAGTTTACTTATGTTTCACCTCTTGCCATGGTTAACAACATTTAATATTATTGGGTACATAAACAAGAGAGAACTAAATAATTGATGTGGTGTTCCGTCAATATGTAACTCGTTGCATGTTGAGCTCCACTTAACTTGTAGTGTTGTTTGTGCACTTTGCCATGCCATGCCTCATTAAACTGGACGTGCATAATCCTTGGGTGTGCATCATGCCATGATTATGCTTGTGTGTTTACCATGTTGTTTGCTTCTTTCAGGTTTGCTTCTCTCGTTAGCTTCGGTTTCGTTCCGGCGTTGTGAGGATTCGTTCGACTGTGTCCGTTTGTCTTCTTCATGGACTCGTTCTTCTTCCGTGCGGGATCTCAGGCAAGATGACTGGGGGAGTCCTAGACTAAGGGGTCCTCGGGCGTCCGGCCTGTTAGCTACGGTCCAGACTGATGTGCTGTGAAGATACAAAGACTGAAGACTACACCAGTGTACAGATGGGACTCTCCTTGGCATGGAAGGCAAGCTTGGCGAACAAATATGTAGATTCCTTTCTTTGTAAATGACCTTGTGTAACCCTAGATCCTCCCGGTGTCTATATAAACCGGAGGACTTAGTCCAGAGGGAGGATATATATTCATTACCATAGCCATACAAGCTAGACCTCTAGGGTTTAGCCATTATGATCTCGTGGTAGATCAACTCTTGTAATACTCATATCCATCAATATCAATCAAGCAGGATGTAGGGTATTACCTACATAGAGAGGGCCCAAACCTGGGTAAACATCGTGTCCCCTGTCTCCTGTTACCATTGACCTTAGACGCACAGTTTGGGACCCCCTACCCGAGATCCGCCGGTTTTGACACCGACATTGGTGCTTTCATTAAGAGTTCCACTGTGCCCTCCTCAAAAGGTTCGATGGCCCCTTCAATCATCAACAATGACACTGTCCAAGGAAAACCTTCCTTCCCGGATAGATTTTCGTGTTCGGCGGCTTCGCACTGCGGGCCAACTCATTTGGCCATCTAGAGCAGATCGATAGCTATGCCCCTGGCCATCATGTCAGATTTGGGAGCTTGAACTACGTCGCGGACATCCGAGGAGATTTGATCTTCGCTGGATTCGAGGCCCCAACGATCGCTCCTGGTCACCTCGATGAACATGACCTAAATCTGTCATTAGACCACGTTCAAGTGATAGCTCCTGTAACTGCTCTGGCCTTAGATCCGGAGCATGCGGCGCCATCTAAGGACTAGAGGTTGAACCCCACCACGGAGGCCACAGATTCCCTGGTGTTGGAGCCACACATGGAATTAAACTCAGACAATATTTGTGTCGCCGGAACCCCGGACTCATCTCTGGGTGTAAGTTCCGAACCATGTGAGTCCACGGATGCCGAACTTGATCGTTTATCGATCTTCAAGTTCAGCGCCACAGACATCTTCTAGCAATCACCCTTGGGCGACGTGCTAAGCTCATTAAAGAACCTATCCTTGGCGGGGGACTCACAGCCGAACTATATCCGGTTCAAACTAGAAACTGATGACAGGGAATTTTGCTCCCCACCTGCCACCCACTTTATAGCCACTGTCGAAGACTTAACTGACACGCTCGATTACGGCTCCGATGACATCGACGGTATGTATGACGATGCCAGAGAAGAAGAGGCCCACGACCCGCCGTTCACCGGACGTTGGACGGCCACTTCCTCGTACGATGTGTACATGGTGGATGCACCAAAGTAGAATAGCAGCAATGACAAAGAAAATCCAGTTGAGAATAAACCTCTTGAGACACAGCAAAAATGCTGGCGTCCTCGGCGCCGCTCTAAGTCATGTTGTACAAAAGATAGCAATACCGGCACCGGAGAAGACAATACTCCGGACGATGCTGAAAACAATGAAGACCTTACTGAGGTAACATCCGAATACGAGGACCAAGAAAACGGGCAAGCCAGCCCCGACGAACGGGCCAGGCCCAATGAATCGAAGGACGGTAGTTGTCATCCGCTCTCTGAGGATGAGGAAAGCCTCTGCAACAAAGATTTCATCGTGCCTGAGGAACCTCTCGAGCAGGAGCGCTTCAAGCGCCAGCTAATAGCCACCGCAAGGAGCCTGAAAAAGAAGCAGCAGCAGCTTCAAGCTGACCAAGATCTGCTCGTCGACGGGTGGACTGACATTCTGGCAGCCGAAGAATACGGCCTCAGACGCCCAGCCAAGAGTTACCAAAAATGAAGATCGCTACCTCAGTTCGACGAAGAGGCGCTGGAGCCCATACTTCCCCCGCGTAATGCAGTCAACCGAACACTACGCGGTCAGGACAGTGCGGCGGACCGACCACCTCGTGGTCGGGATAGAGCGGCAACTCAAGCCGAACAGCAGCCCGCCCCGCCTCCACGAAAAAATAGAGACAAAATAGTTCGGGGTCATACACACGACCTCCGGCATACCCTGGATAGTAGAGCAGGATATACCTGATCGATTTACAGATCGCGAGGACGTTCCTCGACATGTGATGATGGCTACCTATTACGACGTTACAAACCTAGTCACACCTGAGCCGACAACCGCAGACGGACTCCATCGGAGCTACGTCGCGACGCGGCCCTATATAGAGGCGCCGCGCACCCTCTTTGCTTCATCGATGAAGTAATGGATCATGAATTCCCCGAAGGGTTCAAACTCATTTACATTGAATCATACGACGGAACAACCGACCCCGCGGTATGGATCGAGGATTTTATTCTCCATATCCACATGGCCCGCGGAGATGACCTCCACGCTATCAAATACCTCCCACTAAAGCTCAAAGGACCAGCTCGGCACTGGTTAAACAGCATACCTGAAAACTCTATCGGCAGCTGGGAGGACCTGGAAGAAGCCTTCCTTAACAACTTCCAAGGTACATATGTCCGGCCACCAGACGCCGATGACTTAAGCCACATAGTCCAAAAACCTGGAGAGTCAGCCGGGAAATTTTGGACTAGGTTCCTAACTAGAAAGAACCAGATTGTCGACTGTCCGGATGCCGAAGCTCTAGCGGCCTTTAAACATAGCATCTGCGGTGAACGGCTCGCCCGCCACCTCGGCCAAGAAAAGCCGAAATCCATGGAAGCCCTCACGGCACTTATGACCCGCTTTTATGCGGGTGAGGATAGTTGGCTGGCTCGTAGTAAATATATGGCCAGCGACGCAGGCCCGTCTGAGGCCAAAAACAGCAACAGCAAGCTCTGACATAACAAACACAAACGCCGAAGCAATGGTAATAATACCGATGATACTACAGTCAACGCCAGATTCAGCGGCTCCAAGTCCAGCCAGCGGAAGAAACCATACAAGAGAAACAATCCGGGACGATCCAGCCTGGACCGCATACTCGACCGTCCGTGCCAAATCCATGTCACCCCAGATAAACCAGCCAACCATACCAATAGAGATTGCTGGGTTTTTATGCAAGCCGGCAAGTTAAATGCCGAGAACAAGGAAAAGGGATCGTAGAGTGAGGACGATGACGAGGAGCCCCTGCAGCTAAACACAGGGGGACAGAAGAAGTTTCCCCCTCAGGTCAAAACGGTGAACATGATATATGCTACACACATACCCAAGAGGGAGCGCAAGCGCGCACTCAGGGACGTCTACGCGATAGAGCCAGTCGCCCGAAAATTTAATCCATGGTCGTCATGCCCGGTCAGTTTTGATCATCGGGATCATCCAACCAGTATCCGTCATGGTGGTTCAGCCGCACTGGTCCTGGACCCAAAAATTGATGGGTTCCACTTGACGCGAGTCCTGATGGACGGTGGCTGCAGCATCAACTTGCTCTATCAGGATAAAGTGCGCAAAATGGGCATTCATCCATCACGGAACAAACACACAAATACTACCTTTAAAGGAGTTGTACCAGGTGTAGAGGCCCGCTGTGCGGGCACAATCATGCTCAAGGTTGTTTCGGATCCCCGGACAATTTCCGAAGTGAGGAGTTAATCTTCGACATAGTCCCCTTTCACAGCGGCTATCATGCACTGCTCGGACGGACCGCATTCGCCCGATTCAACGTAGTGCCGCACTATGATTATCTCAAGCTCAAGATGCCTAGTCCACGTGGCGTCATAATAGTCAATGGAAATACGGAACGCTCCCTCCGTACCGAAGAGCACACAACTGCCTTAGCAGGAGAAGTACAGAGCGGCCTTCTCAAGCAGAACCTTAATTCGGCTGTCGAGCCCTTGGACACCATCAAGTGGGTTCGAACTACCCTGCAGCAGGACAGCGTGGCTCGTCAGGAGTTAGACTAGCAATTCGGCCCTGTCTCAGTCCTCGTCAAGTAGTGGCATTCGCACCATGCGTACATAATTATGCACTCAAAATTCCATGGGCACCGACGGAGGCATAGCTAGTTTATGATCCGCAATTCTGCTAGACCTCCCCGAACACTCATACTTTCACTAATCCCCTTTTTTTCTTTTATTTTTCCTTTTTTACAGGCCTTTTCTGGCGGCCTGACCATCGACTCTTTTCGAAGGATAAAAACACCAAGACAACAAGAAGCATGGACATACTGGAAAACTCTTAGGTGGTCTCTTTAACGATCCCTTTACCTATCTTCAGGACACATACGCAGCTCTCTCTTGGTGAAGGCATAGTAAATAGCCTTTCTTCTTATTGCACTACCTATATAAATGCGCTTTAATGCACCAATAATAGAAACAATTTGCGGCCCAAATTTTCACGGCTCTAGCTTACCACTGGTTCTTCTTTTTCTTTATTTTTTTCCTTTCTGGTAATTCTATCAGGTAACACATGTACACTCGGGTGCGTTCCAATTTGCTAGGGGCTTCATAGCACCCCACACTAAGACAACAAAATTCCAAACACCTTTTATAAGTATAGTTTGGCACCCCGAATTTAGCATTATATGCATTGGCTCCGATACATGTCTTTGGTCAATAGTTGGGTTGCCCGGCTCCTGTGCTTGCTACCTTATGTTCCTCTATATCGGCTAAGGTAGTAAAGGGAGAACGACTACGATTGTGCCTTGGTTTATCCAAAGGAGCACCTTAGTAGAGAAAGCCAAAAACTAACTGTCATGATGCGGCGAGAGCCGGTCAGCTGTTCGGAGGTTGCAAATCGTTGGAGATTTCTTCCGCATTACGCGAAGGATCGGTACTTCCCGATCAAACGCTTATAGCACTCTAGTTCAGATACTAGGGGTTGCGCCCATGGTTTTATTGTAAAACTCCTATGGCTAAGTGAGGGCGTTAATGCCGCATAGTCTGATTGCCTGGTTCGTTACGCTAAACAACTCCTTAAAGGACCATATAATTAGATCAAGATTGTTTAGATTCCATCCCGAACACCTCCGTACTACCTACGTGGGGGCAGAAGCCGACAACTGGAAAACCCTAAGATTTCACATAACACGGCCGCACAGGAGGAAAAATTTAAAAACATAACAAGGATTATATTGCAAACCCGCTTTGTTCTACCATACAAGGTAGAAGGAACTTGAATACATTCATTCAAAGATAGTGTCCTGCGCACACTGCATTGCTACAATGCGAGACCCCTCTAGGACATCTGCAAAATAGCGCTCGGGTGTGCGGTGCTCCTTGCCCTCCGGCGGCCCCTTGGTCAGCTCGACGGCGTCCATCTTCGCCCACCACATCTTGCACCGGGCGAAGGCCATGCGTGCACCTTCAATGCAGGCCGATCGCTTGACGACATCCAGCTGAGGACAGGCATTCACCAGCCGCTTCATGAGCCCGAAGTAGCTGCCGGGCATAGCTTCGGCTGGCCATAGCCGGATTATCAAATCATTCACAGCTAGCTCGGCCACCTTATGCAGCTCCACCAGCTGTTTCAGCTGATCGGTGAAGGGCACGGGATGCTCTGGCGCAAGATACTGCGACTAGAACAATTTCTCCGTGGAGCTCCCTTCTTCAGCTCGGAAGAACTCCACGGCGTCGGACACACTTCGCGGCAGATCTGTGAAGGCCCCTGGAGAACTCCGAATCCGGGTTAGTAAGAAATACTTCTTTATATATTTGCTTTGCATGCTAAATGCCTTACCCGCCGCGATCTTCCTAGCCTCTTGGATTTCCTAGAGGGCACCCTGGGCTTCAACCCGGGCCGCTTTCGTGCTTTGACGAGCCTTGGACAGTTCGGTCTCTCGAGCCGAAACATCGCCCTCCAGGGTCTCGTACTTCTTCACTGCGTCCTAGAGCTCTTGCTGGATTCAGCCGGGCCTTTAGTTTCTTGCGAGGGGCCTGCTCCTTGACGGCTGTCTCCTCGGCCTCGGCGAGGGCCATTTTCAGGGCCTCGACCTCGGTCGTCACCCCTACACATATAATGACACTATAGTCAGTATACATCATTTACTCTTTCCGAATATATAGCGAGCCATTGCATACCTTGCTGGTCTTCCAGCTACTTCCTCGCCTGGCCAAGCTCCTCTTCGGCCCACTCCAGTTTCTGCTTTAGTCCGGAGACTTCGGTAGTATGAGAAGTCACGGCCAGCAGCGACGCCTGCTTATTCACATCAGACACACTTGGTTAGTTTCCTGCGAAATTTAATTGATCCTCTGTCCGACTTGTCGTTCCGAACACCGGACAGTGTCTCATGGTCTACTGTCTATGTGGAGATTTTCTCGGTTAAACGTCGCTTACCTCAAAACCTGTTAGCAAACTGCTATAGGCTTCAGTCAGTATGCTCTTGATGGACTAAACCTTGTCAATCACCGTACCAATAAGGATACGGTGTTCTTCCACAATGGAAGCGCCTCGTAGCGCTTCCAACAGATTATCCGGTGCCTCTGGTTGGATAGAGGTTGCCGGTGGGACGGGCGCGCCTCCTTCTCTTGATGGAGGCTGCTTGTCAGACTCCGGGGCCATATGGGTCTCCGGATCCGTTCCCAGAGGGGGGCCGAATTGAGTACGGCCCCCATCGTCAGTCTCCATGGGGGCTTGGTCCCCCATGTGTTCGGCGGCCGAGGTATCGCCCTCCGGCGCTGCCTTGACGGCCTACCAAACCTCTCCCTGGCCTGGGAAGGTCCTTCGGGACAACACCTCAACGTCTCCCTGGGCCTTGGGAGAGTAAGCAGTCGGCGGTGTCTCGCTGGCCATCTCCTTTGAGTCCAATGAGCCTCTTGATGAGGATCGCTGGGAGCTGTCATGGGCCGGATTCCTATAGAATAATTAATCATGTCAATACGACAAAGAGGAGAGGTTAGATTTATGGGCATGTACGAGTCTTAGCACTTACGATGCGGCCCGAGGCTTACTGCGGGGGCGTCGCTCCGGACTGTTGTCGACGTCCCATGCGGAGCTGTCCGCGGGAGGGCCTTTCCCCTTCTTGGGTGCCTCCGCCTCCAGTATTGCGGAGGCTGCCCTCTTCTTCCTCCCTCCATCAGAGGGAGAGTCGCTCTTCTCCTCCCCGTCGTCATTGTCTTCGGCGACGGAGGAACGGGTCTTGTCTTCGGACATCGTGTCCGAAGCTCCCTTGCGGCAGGGGACACTCCGGACCCCCTTGGCCTTCCCCGTGGCCTTCTTCGCTCGCGCCGTATAGGCTGCCGACACGAGCATCTTCGCTAAAGGCGGAATGACTGGTTCTTCAGGCAGCGGAGACGGACACCAGATCTGCTTCGCCCTCTTCATCCAGTCCTGAAGAAGCAATGATAATAATAGCTTAGATATCATCCTTGAAACAAGCAAGTAGGGGATGCATTAATTATAACATACCTCGTTGGCGAGGTGATTGATGTCGTGCCCGCGGTCCAAATCCATGGACGGCGGTGTCTCGTTGCCCTTAAAGAGCGATTTCCAGGCGTCTTCATGAGAAGTTTCGAAGAGCCTCTTCAGGGTATGGTGCTTCTTCAGATTAAACTCCCATAGATGGCGGCTTCGACTTTGGCACGGGAGAATTCGGCGAACTAGCATCACCTGGATTATATCAACAAGCTTGATATCCTTGTCCAGCATACTTTGAACGCGCGTATGCAGCGCTATCATCTCATCTGACGATGACCAATTCGGGCTCTTCTCAACCCAGGAGGTGAGCCGCATTGGAGCGCGGGAGTTGAATTCGGCAGTGGCGGCCCAGTTTGCGCCACGGGGTTCTGTGATGTAGAACCATTGTTTCTGCCATTCCTTGACAGTCTCCACGAAAGTGCCTTTCGGCAAGGAGACATTAGTCAGCTTGCTCACCATGGCACCTCCGCACTCCGCGTGCTGGCCATCCACCACCTTCGGCTTCACATTGAAGACCTTGAGCCACAGCCCGAAGTGGGGTTGGATGCGGAGGAAGGCCTCACACACTGTGATGAACACCGATATGTTGAGGAAGGAGTTCGAGGATAGATCATGGAAGTCTATCCCGTAATAGTACATCAGCCCGCGGACGAAAGGGTGGAGTGGAAACCCTAGCCCGTAGAGGAAATGAGGGATGAATACCAACCTCTCATTGGGCTTCGGTATGGGAACGACTTTCCCCTGGGCTGGAAGACGGTGGGAGATTTCCTTCGCCAGGTACCCGATCGCCCGAAGCTTAGTAATGTCCTCCTCCTTGATGGAGGAGACCATCCACTTCCCTTGACCTCCGGATCCGGACATAGTTGAGTGCTAGCTTGAGTGGGTAGAAGATGAGATCTTGGGCGCTGGAGCTCAAGAGTGGAAGGGCAGAGGAAGAGAGAAGGCGTGGGAGAAGAAGGGGAATCCTTATCCCCATATAAAGGCAGTGAACATCGAACGCCTCCCCACTCGCCTTAAAACTCGCCTATTCCCAAGGGTTGTGTAAACAGGCACGGTTGGGTTACCCACGCCCGAATTGATGAAAATCCCGCGATAAGGGGACATGACCTCTGCTTTGACAAGACGTGCCAATGGCAACCGCGTCTCAAAACGTGGAGCGGCAGACGAAAAGCGGTTCGAAATTATGACCGGGCAAACGTGATATCATATTACAAAAAGTTGTCAGTAGATTGGACTCGTGGAAAATTATATTCCCTCCGCGGTTGTGTGTGGTGCATGTGTTATAGGTTTGGACACATTCAATACGTCTGACGACTATCTTGGAGTTCGGAAGGAGGAACCCGCCTTGCAATGCCGAAGACAGATCTACGCACCGAATACCTTGTCATTGAAGCTAGCTTCAGGGGCTACTGATGAAGTCCTGGACTAAGGGGTCCTCGGGCGTTCGACCTATTAGCCATGGGCCGGACTGATGGGCTGTGAAGATACGAAGACCGAAGACCGAAGACTGCACCAGTGTTCGGATGGGACTCTCCTTGGCATGGAAGGAAAGCTTGGCGACCAAATATGTGGATTCCTTTCATTGTAACCGACCTTGTGTAACCGTAGATCCTCCCAATGTATATATAAACCGGAGGACTTAGTCTGGAGGGAGGATATATATTCATTACCATAGCCATACAAGCTAGACCTCTAGGGTTTAGCCATTATGATCTTGTGGTAGATCAACTCTTGTAATACTCATATCCATCAATATCAATCAAGCAGGACGTAGGGTATTACCTCCATAGAGAGGGCCCGAACCTGGGTAAACATCGTGTCCCTTGTCTCCTGTTACCATCGACCTTAGACGCACAGTTCGGGACCCCCTACCCGAGATCTGCCAGTTTTGACGCCGACAATGACCATTAACCTCGATACCACTTCTATCTTTTCTTGCTAGTTGTTCACTCTATCGCTATGTCGCACTACCTATCACTTCTTTATCATGCCTCCCATATTGCCATGTCTAGCCTCTAACCCACCTTCTATCAAACCATTGTTTGGCTATATTACCGCTTTGCTCAGAACCTCTTATAGTGGTGTTAGTTGCAGGTGAAGTTGAAGTTTGTTCCATGTATAAACATGGATATGTTGGGATATCACAATATCTCTTATTTTAATTAATGCATCTATATACTTGGCAAAGGGTGGAAAGCTTGGCCTTTTTCTCGGTGTTTTGTTCCACTCTTGCAGCCCTAGTTTCCGTCATACCGGTGTTATGTTCCTTGATTTTGCGTTCCTAACGCGGTTGAGGTTATGGGACCCCCTTGACAGTTCGCTTTGAATAAAACTCCTCTAGCAAGGCCCAACCTTGGTTTTAACATTTGCCACCACCACCTATTACTTTTCCCTTGGGAGTCGTGCTCCCGAGGGTCATCTTTATATTAACCCCCCGGGCCAGTGCTCCTTTGAGTGTTGGTCCGAAACGGGCAGCCTGCGAGGCCACCTCGGGGAAACCTGAGGGATGGTTTTACTTGTAGCTTGTCCCATCCGGTGTTCCTTGAGAACGAGACATGTGCGACTCCTATTGGGATTTGTCGGCACATCGGGCAGTCTTGCTGGTCTTGTTTTACCATTGTCGAAATGTCTTGTAACCGGGATTCCGAGACTGATCAGGTCTTTCCGGGAGGAGGAATATCCTTCATTGATCGTGAGAGCTTGTGATGGGCTAAGTTGGGACACCCCTACAGGGTATAAACTTTCGCGAGTCGTGCCCACGGTTATGTGGCAGATGGGCATTTGTTAATATCTAGTTGTAGAGAACTTGACACTTGACTTAATTAAAATGAATCAATCGCGTGTGTAGCTGTGATGGTCTCTTTTCGGCAGAGTCTGGGAAGTGAACACGGTTTGTGTTATGTTTGAACGTAAGTAGTTTCAGGATCACTTCTTGATCACTTCTAGCTTCATGACCGTTGCGTAGCTTCTCATCTTACTCTTATTTGTGTATGTTAGCCACCATATTTTCTTAGCGCTTGCTGCAACTCCACATCTTTACCTTATCCTACTCACAAGCTTAAATAGTCTTGATCGCGAGGGTTTTGAGATTGCTGAGTCCTCATGACTCACGGATACTTTCAAATAGTTGCAGGTGACGATGATACTAGTGCAGGTGATGCTACCAAACTCAAGTGGGAGTTCGACGAGGACCTTGGTCGTTACTATGTTTCGTTACCTGATGATCAGTAGTGGAGCTCAGTTGGGACGATCGGGGATCTAGCATTTGTGGTTGTCTTCTTTTATTTTGGTTCTGTAGTCGGACCTTGATTGTACTCTGGATGATGTATGTTTACTTGTTATTTGTGTGAAGTGGCGATTGTAAGCCAACTCTTTATCCCTTTCTTATTCAGTACATGGGATTGTGTGAAGATTACCCCTCTTGCGACAAAACCACCATGCGGTTATGCCTCTAAGTCATGCCTCGACACGTGGGAGATATAGCCGCATCGTGGGCGTTACATTTTGCAATAGAAACAACTAAAGAAAAAAACGATCCATGCAGTCCCTAGCCCTTGAGAACCGTAAACCCTAACCCGGCTTTAATTCGCTGGCAACATTGGAGCATCAGAAGAAATGAAGTTTGCAACCCTTTGACCATCGGATCATTTTGTGCAGTTTCACCAAAATCGAGATGGGCATCCCTGAGGCAAAGGAATTGAAGAAGCGTGATTAGAATAAGATTACTGGGACTAGTTGATGAGACATAAAATCATCACAAATACAGCGTGTAGAATCCACTAGAGGTATGTGCGGGGCAAAGAAGTAGAGAAATATCCACATGGAGTGAAGTGGGCAGCTAGAGCAGTGGTGCAAGCCGGCTGTAAAGGGAGTTGTACCTGAGGGATGTCGGGACGTAGCTCAACCTAGAGGAGGGCGACGGGAGGCGGCAACTGCCCATGTCGCGGTAGTGAGCAAGGGATGAAGGAAACCTCACCGGCTTTGTGAGAGAGAACGGCGGTGACCCCTGATCAGGATGTGCCAACAGTGGGTTTTCTCCGTCGACGACAGTGATCGCATCTACACTAAGCATCCACCCCTTCCCCTGTCGGACGTGATCTGCCGATATGTTAGAGATGTGGCCATAGTTGTTTTGTGCGAGAGAGTGTGAAGAGAGCAACCCCAGCAAGCAACCGTGTAGGCTCGTCCTGCCTATGTATATAGTGGAGTGGTTTCCTTTTCTCTCCATATGAACCTATTTATATTGCGTACGTGTCACTGAAGAAAAAAACTTTATTTATAAATGACACGACACCTACTACTTGTTCTCCTATAAACCTTGCGCTTGGCATCTCCAAAATATTAACCTTGCGATTGGCTATTCGCCTCTTCGGAAAGTCGAGCAATAATAGTACTGTAGTATATATCGTTCTGGCTATATGAGACCGAATGAATTGCTGCACATCCACCACGTGGGCGAGGGTCGAGGGGCGAGGGAGAGAGTGTACTATTACATCTGTTTCAATATGGACTACATACGGAGCAAAATGAGTGAATCTACACTCTAAAATACGTCTATATACATCAGTGTTTGGAGAATGTACTAGTAGTTCATATTGAAATCTACTAAAGCACATATATTCCAAACAATATAATAATCTCTTTAACCAAGGTAGGGACGAGGAGTAAACGGAGGGAGTAGTAAAATTTTCTCCTCGTCCTGCGAGCCACCGTGCGCGTGGGCGAGGGAGCGGGCGTAAGGCGTAGTACTACTACCTCCGTCCTGGTTTATAGGTCACCTTTGTAGTTCGTGCCAAATTTTTACCAAATATTTAGCTAACAAAATGTTAATGCATGTCAACAAAAATTATATCCTCGGATTCGTATTTCAACATAGTTTTCAATGATATAATTTTTGGTAACATGCACGAACGTTTTGTTAGTTCAATCTATAGTCAAAATTTGACACAATATACAATGGGGACCAATAAACCAATATAGTACAATGAGTGGTAGTAAGCAAGCTTCACCTCATCCTGCAAGCAACCGTGCTCGTGGGCGGGGGAGACGGTGTAGTAAGCAAGTTTCTCCTCGTTCTGCGAGTTGATGGGACACATCAAAAGTAATACGTACAGAGCATCTCGAGTGTATATGTGATAGCCTGGCTTAATAGGGATGACAGACTACTCATATCAATAAGGAATTCCTTCTTTTCCGGGAGCCCATTCCGACAGAACTCCAAAGTTAAGCGTGCTCGGCTTGGAGAAATTTCAGGATGGGTGACCGACCGGGAAGTTCCTCCCGGGTGCGCACGAGTGAGGACAAAGTGCGCAGAAAAGACTAGTATTGATCTGTGGGGCCAGTCCAGATCCCGCCAGGAGTAACGACCACCGTCGGGTGTGTCCGGGGCGTTACAGTATAGAACCTTGCCTCTAAGGTAGGCCCAACATGGTTTGTCTCTTTTTTAACATAATGCGTCAAGTCGCAATTTGTTTGTCCACCCGTGGTAGATGATCCTCCATCAAGTGGAAAACTAGTACACGTGTCAAATTACCACATGGGCTGCCTTTTTGTACAGAAATGAGCTCCACCGTGTACCCGCACGGGTGTGGTTGGGAAAGAGACGGGAGTACGTGCGCCATGCATGCACCTATTCTCTTCGTGCACGTCCCCCACCTTCATGGGTGTGTGTGAGAGAGATACAAACGTAGACAGATGGCATGTCCGTTCGTGAGTGTTTTTTGTTTGGGGGGTGATTTCGTGAATGTATCTGTGGGAATATGTGTCGATGACATCTCAAACAAAATTTTGCATGCAATGTGTGTGAAATAGAGGCTTATCCATATCATATATAGAGGGGGCGATCCACGAGAAGAGAGGGAGGGGTCATAGATATCGATAGAGTCGAAGAGAGGATCAAGTGGGTGGGTGCGAGATCGATGAAGAGAGCCATCAAAATTGTGTGTGTGCAAGTCAAAGATATAGGGCGACTGACCAACCGGAACGTCAGAGGGCACAGGGCAGGTTTGTGTGTGGCAGGGAGACATGACTAGAGCACTCGATGTATCGGTGTGTGTGTGTGGGGGGGGGGGTGGGGGGGGGGGGGGAGGCAGAGGCCTAACTAGAGAGGTAGAACGACTCGTATATTTGTTGAGAAGGAGAGACCCAGCTATGTCTTGAGGGAGAGCGATCGACATACATACATAACTGAAGGATGGGAAATAGGTTGGGACACAGAGAGAGAGAGGGAGAGAGAGAGGAGAGAGAGAGGGAGAGGGTTAGAGTGCTAGATGGGTGGTGGAGTTGCTTCTCAAAGATGGTGGGAGAGGTCTACTAGAAAAATTGAGGGTAGAACTGCAATATTATCAATAAGAGTGGCGATGTGTTTCTGTGTGTGGCTGTGCGTGATAGATCTGTCAGGACACATGCATGGATGATGAAGGGGAACCATGTGTTTGGTAAGCAAACCTAACAAGATCAGTAGATCAATTGTTGTTTGTCGGAGGAAGGGAGAGACATAACTAATGAGGTAGATCGATCGACGCATGGGGAAAACAAGTTATAAGGACCTAGCTAGCTATATGTATAGCGAGAGATCGGTCAGTGTACATCCATTTGTTAGAGGCAAATAAGGCCCAGCAAGACGGATAGACATAGAGAATGGAGCTAGGAGGTGGTGCGAGAGGCCGAGCTACTAGCTAGATAGGGGGAGGAGTGTGAGGTTGTGAGATCGATGAAAAGAGGGGCGAGAGTTTACACGTGTGTGGGACCGTATGAGAGACACGAGGCATGGACACAGAAAGGAGGAGATGGAAGGTGTGTGTGTGTATGTTGTAGGAAGACATCGCTGGAGAGGTTTATCGTTTAGTGTGTGTCGGAAAGGAGTTGTGGAGAGTGTGGGAGAATGACCTAAAGAAAAAATTGAATGTGCGTGATGGATAGAATGTTGAGGGAGGGGGAGGGCGAGGAGGGCGTGTGCCAGTGTGCGTGCATGAGAGAAAGTCAGTGCTAGCTACAAAGGTTAGAGGATTCTGTGGGTGTAAGAGAAAGATCATAATTTGATATGAAAGTGGATTCATATATTTGAATAGGAGATCATAGTGTTATAAACATATGCATGCATGAATATAGTTGTGATACGCGTGCTGTGGTTTTGCACATGTTATACCATAATGTGATAATGCATGGCGTTTGCAACTCACAGCTAAATGTCGAACAATCTAAACCATACTATACATCGAACAATCTCACATTTTATTCGAATTTGTGATAATGTGTGGCATTTGCAGCTTACAACTAAATATCGAACAATCTAAACAATACTATATATCGAACAATCTCACATTTTATTTGAATTTGTGGTAATGTGTGGTGTTTGCAACTCACATCTAAATACTTGTAGGCGTAGGGGGCGGGGCACCATACATTATGTGATAAGCACATTATACATATGAGACATGGTTTAGATTATGAAGATCTAGCTAGAGCTTGAAATGTACTGTGATTTGAAAACAACATAAAGTGGATTCAAAAAATCGAGTTCGAGTTCATATAGTACACATAGTTCATATCTAACTCGAGAGTAATCATGTGGTGTGCTGTGAAGTAATACAAAAATGATGGTTTAACTTGACAATAATGACGATTGTATATCTTATTAAAATATAGAAACGAATTCAAATGGTTTTACTTCACAAAAATCATTATTGTAGATCTTATTCAAATAGAGAAACAAATTCAAATTTAGTTCATATTGAAGCCATAGTATAAATGTTTGGAATGCACTAAAACGTTCATTTGAGTAGCAGGTTGCATGCATTATACACGTAGTGATATATTTTAATTGGTCATAACATGAATTCAAAGTTTTGAATGACATTTGTAGTGCGAACTGATTTGCTACAGTACACTAGACTAGACTCTCTTGTGTGCTGCAAATTGATTTCTTTTTGTTTTTTCATCGACGGAACTATGAATTGATTTGGTACAGTACATGTTAGGCTTGTCCGGAAATTTCAATCCATGCCTTGTTACCCCAATATTTAATATATATCTTTGTCTCGTTGTGCTCCGACAACCCCCTCCATCTCAACCCGCGCCTTGATATTCCAAAAATACAACATGCGCGAAAACTCCCACCTCCTATGAAATCCTGACACGTGAAATGCCTGTGATACCCCTGAACCGAAAGAACCGCCTAGGTTAAATCGTTGGGGGTACTTTCATAACTTACCCCACATTTCGGACAAGCGCGTCCCTAAGACATGGTTCCCCACTCCCATCCCATCCGCCCACCCATTCGTACATTGACTCAGTGAAAACCGGCGAAGCCCCACACCCTCCTTCGTCCGCCACCCAGCCGAAGCCTCTTCCCCGACAACGTCGTCCATAGCAACACCTCGACATCCCTCATCCACTATACCGGATGAGGATTCGTCGTCAATCTCGTCGTCCCGCCGGTTCAGCCACCCCGTCCTCCACCTCCAAGGAGCTACCCCGACATTCCCCTCATCTTTTGCGCCACCTCCATTCCCACACCGCCGTCTTCACCTGCACCACTGGAAGAGCATCATCATCAACGTTTCCTTGGATGAAGTTGACACCTAATCGGCGCCACCAAAGAGGATGTACACTAATCACCGCATTTTCTTCTTGATTCGACTTCATGGTGCTGCCGGCACTCAGTCCCTAGCTGACACGGCACAGCTCCATCCACGGCGGCGTCGCCGGCCACTTCCTCCACGGCATCGCTCCTTCGGTGGCGACGTCCACATCAGTAGGAGCTGCCACTGCTTTAGCTCTCGCTCTCGCTCGCGTTGCTGCTCTGCTCTTTCTCTCGGTCCCCTGCTTGGTCTGCTCTTGCTCGCGTTGCTGCTCTCACTCTTGATCTTGCTTGCGATGCTGCTCCGATTTAGCTACACTTTAGTCGACTGAATCGACTTTTGGGTTAGTCAATTTTCAGGGGGTGGGGGCTCACCAGAGTTAAGGAAGAACCAGCCGCAGCGGGGAGGGGGGCTCGCCCGAGAGGTACGCCACTATCTATCTTAGGGTTCAGGGTCGGGTGGTGATCGCCAGCAGTGGTGTGGCAATGGCGTGGGGATCGCCAGAGAAAAAGCTCGGCACGGGGGGCCTAGAGGGATGGCCAAGGCAGCAGCGGACTAGCGGTGGGGAGTGGTTTCGGGGTGGCGCACCACCGGCCACGGGTGGCAGAGGTTGGCTGTTTGCCCGGTGGTGGCTGGCGGCTCAGGGGGTGGAGGTTGAAGATGAACTGCAGGCCCTTGAGTTCGTATCCAACAGCTGGAAAGTCGACTGACCAGAGATGAAAAATTCAGTCGACTGACTTGTAGGCTCACCTGATGCTGCTACAAGACCAGCTGCCCCGGCTCCAACACACGCTGGTGCTACTGCTGCTACTGCTTTTCTGCTACTAGTGTGTTCAGTTTCGACAGCAAAGTTTAGTTTCGACAGTTAAGTTCAGTTTTGATAGTTAAATTCAGTTTCGACAGTTAAGTTCAGTTTTGATAGTTAAATTCAGTTTCGATAGTTAAGTTCAGAGATGAGCGGCTAATGTATTTTACATCTAGCACTTTGTGGTTATGTATTTTACGTCATCTATTGGAGATGCTATTAGAATTCCACTTAGGTTAGCATTGTCTCTCTTGCCCTGCTTCAGCCTCGGCATCATACAACTCACCGGAGCTGCTCCAATGACAAAGCCCTCCATCACAGCGGAGCAGTACCCCAGGCTCCATCTCAAGATGCCTAAGATCTTCTTCCCCTCCTCCGAAAGCCAAGTCAGCCGGATCATCCTCACCGACCAACCCAATCAGGCTGAGATCAACATGGCTTCGCCAAAGAGGTTGTACACTTGTTTCATCTCATTTTTACTCTACATGTTATATGTATTGTCCACTGAGCACACGCAGTAACGTGAAATATGATTAGTTTCTCCTACTATATGAGAAGCAGTGAGGTACCAGGCAACTTAGCTATCCGTGATGGACTCTCTTGAACACCATTATTTATCTCTGCGTGTTTGAGTTGTGCATTTGTCGATGGGCCTGGGAGTTGAGCTAGTAGGGCAGTGGCGTGGGTCCAAAGTAGTAGACTTAGCACAAAAACATATTTTGAGTGTAGGTTCCTTGCTCAAGCCTGCTTGCTAGAATCGCTAGTGCTTGAAAGGAAAAGTGAGGGAAAAACATAGGAATTGGAAAGTTTCCTATGGTACTACTATTCATGCATTTGGTTCAAAGGAATGGAGCAAAGGAAACTATAGGATTTGTTCCTTTAGTGTCTCCTTGAAAGAAAAACCGTAGGAATTTTAATATCCACTTGTCCTCCTTTTCAAATTCCTATTCATGTAGCACAAGACTAAGAGATAGTAGCATAATAGCATTATAACCGTACATTTCCTTGTGGTTTGACTTAATCTCACCATGCTTCTTTGCATCATGTGGTCTTCCAATTCTTGTGAACCAAACACCTAGATTGGCAGAAATCCTGTGTTTTTAAATTCGCGGTTTGCACGTGCATTCCTATCCTATTACTGTGTATTTCCTATCCATGCATTGTTAGAATCCTCCAATTCAAATGAGCCCTTACAGAATTACTTCTCTTACAGATAGTTGTCAAAGAAAACCTTGTGTGGTTTTTCCCGCTCCTCCTGCGCCGTCGTCCACTCCAGCTCAGCTGCTCCAATGCAGAAGGGTCTAGCACAGCAGGGATCCGGCCTCCAGATTGTCTTTCGCCACCTCAGATATTCTTCCCCGCCGCTGGCAGCCATGAGAACTACATTACCATCATCAACCGAGCAGATGACCTCAAGGACTACACGGGTCCGCAAGAGAGGTCGCACTCTTTTGTGTCTGCTTACGTTATGCATCACTTAATATTACATGCTACTTTATCGTCGTGTTCACCGATTAGACTCTGAGTCAGCTCCAAACTAATGGTAAAACTTGAGTTTTTGAATGGTTGTGGGGTACAATCGAGGCCGCAATCAATAGTATATATCTACTATGTTGTTAATCTCTGGTGTCTACTATGAGTTTCATGTTGGGTGGGAAACAAACAGTAAAGAAGCCATTATTTGTATTTTTTAACTGAAGCCATTATCTGCCTGCTATCATTGTTTTGGGTCTCACTGGTGCGCGTCGGTCCTAAACAAACAGTTTAAAACGCCTTTCCGCGACGACATCTGGAACCGTCGCCAAGTGAGTATGGGCGATAGGGGGGTCCTTCCCACATGACCCAGAAACTGTCTGGGATATGCCCTCCTGGCACACACATTTGGCAAAATGAGGTCGTGTGCGACCGGCGAGCGCTCAAATACGAAAATGTTTTCATTCGTATGTACATGCCACACAATCGCTCCAAGGAAAATGTTTTCGTTCACAGGTACATCACACACAATTTTTCCTGTTAAATTGTTTGTGATAGCGTTGCCATTGCACACGATATTAATAATTTTATCGTTTGCATTATTGAATGCATCACACACGGTGCGTACAAAGAAACTGTGTGGCAAAGGCTGTCCATCACACACACTTTTTATGTGATACACGTTTGTGCAAGGTGGCCTAACGGAAACAGTTTTCAAGAGAAAGTCGTGTGTGCAGTGGAGATTGATCGCACATGTAGTGGATCCTAGAAACGTTTCTGATCTCCATGTATATCGCAGACGTTTCGCTTTCGCAAACCGTGTGCAATGTAATCCCTATTTAATCCATAATTAATTCATAATTAATCCCTAATTTAAAAATCACACGTTATGAATTTGAAAGTAGGCAATCACTTATTTCATATCCAACCATGTTTATTACAAATATAGGTTCAACCACGAATCCATAATTCAATGTACGGGTACATATACTGAAGAACTACAGAAGCACCACATAAAGAATGATGAACCACAGTTGTACTAAAGACTGTAAAGATAGAGGCGAAAGACATTCTGGTTGCTGGAGAAGGTGAAGAGGAATGCCCATATTGTTCCCTCCTCCATGCGTAAGGCGCGCACGACTCTAGGCCAACCCCTTGTGATGGCTTCCCGTCCATCCTTCACTGTCTTCATTAGGACTTCTCGATGCTCATTGTAGTTTGGATGAAATACTTTAACCTTCATTGTGTGTCCACCAATCATGTACTTTGCGAGGTAATCTTGAGTGAACTGCTTCGGGAACCATTGGGAACGAAAAAGATTCAGACATTGTTGTCTAACAACTCATTATGGGCAGTAAAAAGAGAGGCCTGCAGAGTTTTTAGTTACCATCCTACAGCTCACTATTGTGTTGGTTAGAGCATAAACAAATAATTTGCTTGCCACCATTCGTGTCTTTTTGCTAATAATCCTTATCAGTTTCCTCACTTGATGCTTGTTCATAAATATCTCATTGCCCCATACGCAAAAAGGGTCGATGCGGGGATCCTTGCCAAGGGCATATGTACCTACAAGCAACAAGTCAATATTAGAAGCTAACTAGTGTCCGGGCCTGGATCTATATGCACTACATTATGGAACGACGGGGGAGTACAAGCCGAGGGATGAAGCTAACCTCGGTGGAAAGGTAAACAACATCATCTCCAAATGCTAGCTTGAATGTGTTGGTTTCAGCATGCTGTTAAAGCAGATATAAAATGGAAGGCAATGTTACCAACAGCAGGCTTAACAGCCATCAAATATTGCAATTCAAACTAGTATTGTTGAAAATGAATAGAACGTAGGTAATGCTTAAACATCACACTGGATAAATGTGTAAAACTGAAAATAAAGGGCATGTGTTAACTACACCAGGAATAACTGGAACCAAATATAGCCATTCAAACTGGTATTGATGTAGTCGAGAGGCACAGTTCTGACTTGCACATAATGAACCACACATTGTGAATGACTGAAATAAACAAGGCATAAATGACTAGTATAACAACCAAATATAGCCATTGAAAACTGGACCGAGTCTCACTGCAACCAACCTAACAAGCAAATACAGATAAATAGGGCATATGCTTGAAAACTAGACAAATGCTCACTGCAACCAACCTAACAAGCAGATAAAGATAAACAAGGCATCTGCCTGATAACTGGAGAAATACTAAAAAGCAACCTAACAACCAAATCCAGATAAACAAGGTATCTACTTGATAACTGGACAAATGCTAAAAAAGCAACCTATCAACCAAATACAGATAGACAAGGCATCTGCTTGATAACTGGACAAATAGTCACTGCAACCAAACTAAGAACCAAATACAGATAAATAAGGCATCTGCTCGATAACTGAAAAAATGCTCACTCCAACCAAGCTAACAATCAATTACAGATAAACAAGGTATCTACTCACTACAAACAACCAAATATAGCCATTTGTGAAACTAAAGTGGAAAATTCATACTTAAACATCACATAGACCTATTGAACAATACATTTTTGCATAACTGAAATAATTAAACACGGCACAGTTAAAGTACCACACGGCAAATGCTACTACAACAAAGGGTACGGGTTGGCAAGCTAGAAAAGGTAATATTTGCTGATAGAATGTTGCCTCGCATTTCATGGATGGGATCCTTCCAGTTGGAAGAGCACAGACCCATGGTGCGCTCTCTGATGTCATAGATTGGTTGTTTCACCTTGGAAGAACCTTCATGGGTGCCCTCCTCGTGGTCGTGGTCCTGCTCGATGAGATCTGACTTGGCAATTGAGGATCCCAAGCTGCCGCCGTAGAACATGTCCTTCAGAAGTGACAAAATGGGCTCAATGGCGTATAAAGCTCGCAAATCCTTGACTGCTTGGAGGAGGAGATCAGCGGCAGGGCTTTCGAAGAGATCGACGACGGTCAAATTAGAGGGGTTTGGGATGGACCACTTAACCTGTGACATGGCCTGCATGAAGCCGTCAGTGTGGACGAGCTTGATGTCGTAGCCAGCTTTCCCGAGATACAGTAATATGCTAGCCCGCTGACATGAAGCCTTCCGCATGCCAATGTAGTCAACGTCTTCGCCAGCTTCCGAGGTGACGTGTCGCTCCGGGATCAGCAGGTCGGGGCGAACGGCGGCCATCTCGCCAACGTCCGCCGGAGAGGCCATGATAAATCTCTTCTTGGCTGAACGCTCGTCGGGCTCCCCGGGATATGTGGTCGAGCATAGGTTGCGACATTCT
Source organism: Triticum urartu (assembly GCF_003073215.2). Taxonomy (NCBI): domain Eukaryota; kingdom Viridiplantae; phylum Streptophyta; class Magnoliopsida; order Poales; family Poaceae; genus Triticum; species Triticum urartu. The sequence continues at coordinate 583,419,726 of NC_053024.1, forward strand.
GGATCAGGGGAGGTTGATCTGGTGGGGAGGGACACCGCAGGCCTCATCTAAAAACTCAGGGGAGTGGGGCGATGGTATGGGAATCGCTGGATAACCTTAACTTTATTATCTAAGCTAGGAGGAACGGGCAGACCGGCAGGGTTGGCGGCAGCACCGGCGGCGGCCGCGAGCTAGGGTTCGAAGGGGGGACGGGGGCGGGGGGAGGACTATGGAGGGGCTGGTGTTTGAGGATACGCCGTGGCTACTAAAAATTTTAGTAATGGTGGGTGGAGATGGTGGTGGACGAGGGAGGGAGACGGTTCAAATGCCTCGGCCTCGGCTGCTAATATTGAAGATGCGAGGCGGGAGTGCCCAAGATCACGCATGGTCCAATAACAATATGTGTGTATGATAATAAGGAAAAGTGGCGCAGATCTGCCAATTTTTGCAACGCTCAAGGCGGGTAGTTTGTTTTTTACATTTCTAGCTAGCTAGTCTATCGCACACGATTCGCCCTAATTTCCAAATAAACTTTCCCGTCTTTAGCTTCCACAGGTGGTTGTTTTACAGCGCACTTGCATCGCACACGGTTAAGCCAGTACCTCCACCCTTTGCTCGCGCTTGTGCGGTCGTGGTGATTTCAGCGCACTTGCATCGCACACGGTTGAGCCAGTACCTCCACCTTAATTTGCCCTCGCTTGCACGGTCGTGGTGATTCACATCGCACTTGTATCGCACATGGTTTAGATATTATACCCCGTGTCAGTTGAGAATCATCAGAGTCTTTGCAGCAAAATATAACGTTAGGGAGGGTCAAAAGACAGCCACACCAGCATGTGGCCCAAATATATATGAGTGAAAGGGTGGCATGTGATGTTCAAAATTCCAATGCACAACTTTGACCCCGTGGGCCAACGGTTGGGTGTGTCATTGAAGATCGATGAGAGGGGCCAGAAATCAAGAACCACCTGGAAGTGGCCAAATATATGTACGAATATTAGGGATGTTTAAAACTTTAAATACACAATGCGTAACTTTGGTGGCACCTGCCTCGCAAACCCGAAAGCACCCTAACAACCACCTAGCTAGGATATATATAATGACATAATGTCGTACCTAGCTAGGATGCTTAGCCCACCACCTCCCACTTCGTGTCAGCGGGGCAGATGCATGTAATGATCGATACTTTGGTCATACATGCATGTCGACATGACCTACCATAAGACGGACCAATAAATCTTTCGTTTGGTCAAATGACAGTTGTTGTTGTCGATAAACCGCTTCGGCCAATAGATTGAACCATCATAAGCATCGCACGAGAGGGACCAGAAAACCTGCACCTCTTGCATGCGGCCCAAAATGATGTACGTTGGGAAGGGGTGATGTGTGTTTTCAATATAGAATAATGTAGAATTTAGATGTGGTGCCTACCTCTCCATATAGACAATCCGAGCATCTGGGAGGGAATCCTGACAATGCATGAGGTCGAGTTTTGGTTGACCGACATTTGACGGTGACCGTCCCTAACATGAACTAGGAGGAATCCATTCATGGCAAACACATACCCCTCAGTATCGGTCAAAGGGATGATATATATACACTCGGGGAGCACACATATATCCGTGTCGTCGCAAAAAACCGCACAAGGGAGACGTGGTTGATCAGAAGACCCCGTATACACTGCATGTGGCCCAAAAATATGTATGGGTACAATGGTGTATGATGTGTTTAAATCCCAAATGCACAACTTCGATGGGCCATGCCAAGTACATTACAAACCGAACACCGTACCCGACTCCAAGCCTGGTTCAATACCTATGATGTTAGTTTCCCAACTTCGAGGCGGCAGCGGGGGGGGGGGGGTCGTCCCATGCATGCGGTCAAACTTTATTTTGTCTAGCATGGGACACATCTATATATATCTATACATCTATATATACATCTATACACATATATAGTGTGCGAATAACTATGAAAGTTGCTCGTTGGATGAAGCCAATCCAACGGTACAGAGATGGCAAATCCAAGCACTACTGGCCGTTTGATATCATCTACATTCCACCAGATTCTGCCACATGTACAATCTAGAAGACTCCATGGTTGAACTTAAGCATAATGCACAAACCTCTAAACACAAGCACTTCTCCTTTGTTCTCTAGAATCTTCCATATCTTAATTGCCCAAACCTTTTTTTCTAAATGAATTGTCACTATTTGTTTTTAGCTTTACAATGCATAATTCCATGAATCTTAAAATAGTTTTTTTTACAAAACTATTTGATTTTGGATGAGATGAACTATAAGAATTAAACGAACATCTACATCATGCATATCTGGGAGAAGAGGCGGGAAACCGATGATAGGAGTGGCGAGAAACGGTAGCCTGTTTTGAGTGAAAACCTAGTAGAGAAGGAATCGTGAACTACACGACGCATGCGCACAGTGCTTACCCATGTACTGCATGTGCTGTCGAAAGGGCTCAGTGTCACGACCGGTTTTCCAATAAAAATATTTATTGAGAAACCAATCTTTTGAGTCCAGTATGAGAAAAATTCTCCTTACCGGTAGACAAATTCTTGATACAATAAGCCAGTAGCATAAAATATATTACAGGGTCGAGCTACGGTTGCTCAACCAAATTATTACAAGCACGCCAATAATTATACATAATGGCGGACATGACACAGTGGTGTGGAGGCATACTACTGACTCGAGGATAGGGTGGTGGTGGAAAAACACAGCGGGGAGTGAGATACATGACTCTAAAACTGGCATCTCATCGAGCGTCGAGGTGAGGCTCGATGAATTTATTTGGTAGCGGAAGCGGATATAATACAGTGACCAAATCCAGGGTCGCACGAGACTGACTGGGACTTCCTCTAGGCGTCGGACTCGCTATCAAATTCTTCATCCATGAGATCGCCTTCGTCAGCATCTGGCCAAATCAACAAGCCAGTGAGTACTTTGAAAGTACTCGCAAGACAGTTCGGACGTAAGATATAACAAATGCATGCATGAATGCGTCATGATTAATTCACCAATGTACATTCAAAAATTAGCATAACGAAGTAAGTAAAAGGGAAACGGCGGTAGTCCGCCTGAAATCCCAACAAAACATAAATGAAAACCGATCGGGTGTCTGAAGCGACGCCTCGAAAGGTGAACACGACACCACATAAAGGGCTTTAAAAGAAATGCCACAGTCGGACGTCGGGGCGACATCACATAAAGGGCTTTAAAAGAAATGCCACAGTCGGGCGTCTTAGCGACACCACATAAAGGGCTTTAAAAGAAATGCCACAGTCGGACGTCGGGGCGACATCACAGAAAGGGCTTTAAAAGAAATGCCACAGTCGGGCGTCTTAGCGACACCACATAAAGGGCTTTAAAAGAAATGCCACAGTCGGACGTCGGGGCGACATCACAGAAAGGGCTTTAAAAGAAATGCCACAGTCGGGCGTCTTAGCGACACCACATAAAGGGCTTTAAAAGAAATGCCACAGTCGGACGTCGGGGCGACATCACAGAAAGGGCTTTAAAAGAAATGCCACAGTCGGGACGTCTTAGCGACACCACATAAAGGGCTTTAAAAGAAATGCCACAGTCGGACGTCGGGGCGACATCACAGAAAGGGCTTTAAAAGAAATGCCACAGTCGGCGTCTTAGCGACACCACATAAAGGGCTTTAAAAGAATGCCACAGTCGGACGTCGGGGCGACATCACAGAAAGGGCTTTTATTGAAAGTAAGTAATAACAATACCACAGTCGGACGTCTGAGCGACATCGCAGAAAGGGCTTTTATTCACAAGTAAATAATACTCATAATAAACATTCAATTCATGAAAATAAACGGGTTAGTCCATCCACAGGAATAATCATTTAACCGGACTTAGCACTCATGCGATTCACCGGAGTCTCTGTCATCAAACTGGCACTTGTCAGGATAAGATAATACTGAACTTGGACATGGAATAGATGATTCAAGGAATATATGACTCTGCAGAGTTTGTACAAAAATTTCCCACAGCCAACGGATTTCCGTAGTCACGAAGGACTAGTTCCGTTTACGGTATTTCGGAAGAAAACACAGCTAACCAGTACACACCCATCCTACCTCTCGATGCTAGGAATCACCCTAGACATCGTCCAAGAAAAACTTTTGAGACGGGGAGATCACAATCTCGAATAGCATGGGATCAAATTTATATACGCGCGCTCTAAGGGGTGCCCCCCTCTCGGTCCCAACCGGAAACACCCATGCCCCCTGACCGGATGACTGGCTTTAATCCAGGGCCATGGAACCATCATCCGGCCTCTCCTTTTGGTGTGTACCAGGAAAGCGGTTTGCAACTTACTAAGCCATATTCCTTGCGGAAAACATGTGGTAGTACAGGGAAGGAAATGGGAGGAACTGGACCGATACGGTTTGACACTGTAGTCATAAGCCTGGCATAAGACTGGCATGCTACAACACTGCCATCTTACCCATCCTCATGCCAACACATGGCCATTCATACTCACATCCATCCACTTATGGATCATCGAACTCACTTACCTCAACAATGCATGGAAATAACGTTCATCGGTATGCTCAACAACATGCCATGAGACTAACTAAATGCAAAACATGCCAAGACACTCATCATATCAAAAGTTCAAACATGCTTGCCTGGTTCGGAGTAGTCGGAGCCTAGCTCGGTGAAGTTCGCGGCTCCGTCACCTCCTTCGGTATCTACGGTATAAAGAAAATATATGCGCTATCGTAAATACCAAGAGGTGCACAAAAAGTATTCCAAATATTTTTCAAATAAATCTGATAAAAAACTAGACAAAATTTTAAAGAGGACAGAAAAAGAATCAATCAAAAATACTTTTCTGTTTAAAAGTTATAAAGGTTTTTGTCCAGGGACTCATCTGTAATGAAACAGAAAGGTTTCCAGGGGCTAGCTTATAAAAACAGAAAGCGCTTCGGTAGCGACTACGCCAGCCCAGAGGGAAAGCGCATTGGCAGAAGATGTTTTCAGAAAACGCTTCGCTCAGACAGGATAGAGAGGCTGACAGGCGGGTCCCGCCCGTCAGGTTTGAATGTTCAAACGGGGCGGCAGAGTTCGCCGGTGCCCGAGAGCCGCGGTGGTCGCCGGCGGCGATCCACGGCGAGGCAGGGAGATCGGAGGGTACCTCCGTGTTCAGGGCGCCCTTCCGCGTCGGTTGGTGGTGGTGGGTGCGGTCGGCGAGCACCACGTCGACGGCGAGCCTCGCTCCGGCGGACGGGCGGCTTCGGGTGGTCGTGGGACTCGTCGGAGGGAGCTGCGAAGGCCAAATTGAGGAGGGGGTTAGCTTACTGGGTGCTAGAGGGGGCTAACTGACAGGGTTTTGGGCGCCGGAGACGGCCTCACCGGAGCGAATCGAGGTGGAGGCCGAGGCGGATCGGGGCGGCCGGAGTCGGGGGAGGAGACCTCCTCGAGGCTCCTCCAGTGGCCTGGCGGGGTGTTTGTGGGTGCAGAGGGAGTGTGTGCTCGAGAGCGAGTTCGGGAGCCCCTTTTATAGGCGGTCCGAGGCGGTGGCCGAGAACGGGGTTCTCCGGCGAAGCTACGGCGGCGCAGGGCATTGGTCGGGGAGGTTTAGGGGTCGAGCGCCGTCGTGGGGGTCCACTGGGTCCGTTTTGGTGCTAAACTAGCCAGGGTTTGGGTGTTTAGGGGGAGCTCGACGGAACGGGGGCGGCGCGGGCCCGTCGGCGGCAGGGAGCGTGCCCAGTGCTTGCCGGGCCACGGCGACGGTGCAACGGGGTTGCTGGCGTTGCATGAGCCACGCGGAGCGCCAGGGAGCGTTGGGCGGCGCCGAACGGCGTGAGCCGCCGTTCTGCTTCTGTCGGTTGCTACGGGTTTCGGCCGCCGCAAGACACGCCGGCGCAGGCGGGCCAGGGCGCCGCCGACGCCGGGAAGGCGCCAAGCGCACGTGTGGTGCTCCAGACAGGAGGAAGAGGCGGCGAGGAACGTGCCAAGGGCACTGTCTACGCGTGATTGAAACTGACGAACGAAAACGACACTGAACTCTGAATTTCTGAATATGAACAGCAACAGTGCATGCAAGGTGTTCGACAGAATGAATTTGGCCTCTGGGGATTTTTCCTTGAGCTGATTTTTGGTGGAGTGGCTACTCATTGCTCCAGTAGGCTGCCTGAATTTTGGTGGAATTTTTGGAGAAGTGTAGATATGAATTTCACCAAATTTGGCAAATCTGGTCCAAACTTGCAGAGACTGAAATTTGAAAAATTTGAAAAGAGGAGGAGTGGATCAAGATGGTTCTGGGTTGTGGGTACAAAGGACTATCCAGGAGAGTTGGTTTGAGGTCAAAACTCAAATGCAAAAGGGTACTTGCTTTGAAATCTCTCAGGCTCCAAATAATTTGCAGAAATGATTTGAGGGGAAAAATAATTAGAATAAAATCCAAAACTTGCTTGGATTAGTTGGGACAGTAGAACTTAGGTTGATTACAAGGAGGAGGGGAGGTTTTGGAGGGGTTTTTACCACATGGGCAAAATACAAAGTCATGGGTGGTTTCCAAGATATGAAAATCCCAAATTTTCCTAGAGTTTCTTTTTAAAAGAAAAAGATTAAACTCCAAAAATAATTTGAGAGGGAACCAACAGAGAAGAAGTTTCAAAAGATCAAACACCATAGTTTGAAGAAAAATAAAATCCTTGCCAAAGAAAAGGAAGTTTTTAAGAGGAAGGATTTCTGGAAAAGAAATTTTAAATGCCCTCTTAAAAAAATCCAACAAAGTTTTTGATGAAAACCAATTAAAATTTTTGGAGTGTCACAACACCTACCCCCTTAGGAAAAATCTCGTCCCCGAGATTTCAGTTGTTCCTCAAATAAGTGTGGATGCTCTATCCGAAGAAAATCCTCTCTTTCCCAAGTTGCTTCACCGTCGGTGTGATTGCTCCACTGAACTTTGAAAAACTTGATGGTTTTCTGTCGGGTTCTCCTTTCAGACTCCTCTAATATTTTTAGGGGGTGTTTCCGGTAAGTGAGGTCTGGCTGCACGTCAATGTTCTCATGGGATACTTGCTTCTCTGGTTTGCTTACGCACTTCCTTAATTGAGAGACGTGGAACACGTCGTGAATGTCGGACAAGTCTTCGGGTAAGTCTAGCTGGTAGGCTACAGTGCCTCTTCGTGCCACTATGCAGAATGGTCCAATGAATCTTGGTGCTAACTTCCCTTTAATCTTAAACCGTTGCAGTCCCCTCATAGGTGATACTCGTAGGTACACAAATTCACCGGGTTCAAAATTGACCCCACGATGTTTCTGATCGGAATAACTCTTCTGTCGGCTTTGAGCGGTCTTGAGTCGGTCCCTGATTAGTTTGACTTTTTCCTCGGATTCTTTGAGCATGTCTGGGCCGAAGATACGGCTGTCTCCGGTCTCTGACCAATTTAGCGGGGTACGACACCTCCGTCCGTATAGGGCTTCAAAAGGTGCCATTTGCAGGCTGGCCTGGTAGCTGTTGTTGTATGCGAACTCGGCATATGGCAGACTTTCTTCCCAACTGGTTCCATATGTGAGGACACATGCTCTCAGCATGTCTTCTAAAATTTGGTTTACGCGTTCAGTCTGTCCATCAGTCTGGGGATGGTAGGCTGTACTGAAGGCCAATTGAGTTCCCAGAGCCTGTTGTAAATGATCCCAGAATCTCGAGACAAATTGAGTGCCTCTGTCGGATATTATAGTCTTCGGGACTCCATGCAGACAAATTATACGGGAGAGATAAATCCTGGCAAGCTTCTGAGTGTTGTAGGTTGTCTTCACTGGAATAAAATGTGCCACCTTGGTTAATCTATCGGTGATGACCCATATGGCATCATTCCCGTGTCGTGACCGAGGTAGTCCGACAATGAAATCCATCCCTATTTCATCCCATTTCCACTCAGGTATTTTGTTTGGTTGCAGTAGTCCGGCTGGTTTTTGATGCTCAACTTTTATGCGTTGACAAGAATCACAACACGCAACGAATGTGGCTATGTCCCTCTTCATACCGTGCCACCAAAATCTTTCCTGAATATCCTTATACATTTTGGTTCCTCCAGGGTGGATTGAATATGGAGTGGTGTGTGCTTCAGCTAGGATTTGCTGTTTGAGGTCTTCTATGTTTGGCACGCAGAGTCTGTCCCCGTATCATAATATTCCATCTTCGCCTATGACAAACTCCGAGGCCTTGCCCATACTCACCTTTCTTTTAATTCCTTCAATGCTGGGGTGACCAGGCTGAGCTTCTTTAATTCTCTCCATAAGGACGGGCTTTATTTCCAAGTTTGATATGGTGCCTTCCGCGATTATTAACAAGTTGAGTTTGGCAAATTCTTGTTGGAGTTCAGGTCTCAAGCTTTGCAGACTATTTTCGTCGGAGCTGGGGTTCCGACTAAGAGCATCGGCCACTACATTTGCTTTCCCTGGATGATAGTGGATACCAACATCATAATCCTTTACCAATTCCAACCAGCGTCGTTGCCGTAAGTTTAGTTCTGGCTGTGTGAAAATATATTTGAGACTTTTATGGTCCGTGTATATTTCACGTCGATTCCCAAGTAAGAAATGCCTCCATTCCTTAAGTGCATGAATGACTGCTGCCATTTCTAAGTCATGAGTGGGATAATTTTCCTCATGCTTGCGGAGTTGTCGTGAAGCGTATGCGACAACCTTGCCTTCTTGCATCAACACGCACCCGAGACCTTTTCGGGATGCGTCACAGTACACCTCAAAGTTTTTGTGTATGTCTGGCACAATTAATACCGGTGCTGTGGTTAATTTCCGTTTTAACTTTTGAAAAAAAAATTCGCATGCTTCTGTCCATTCAAACTTCTTGTCCTTCTTGAGCAACTGCGTCATTGGCTTGGCTAGGGTGGAGAATCCTTCAATAAATCTGCGGTAATATCCTGCCATTCCCAAGAAACTTCGTATGTCCGTTACGCTGGCTGGTGCCTTCCAGTCAAGTATGGCCCTAACTTTCTCTGGGTCCACTGCGATACCGTCTTGGGTTAGCACGTGGCCTAAAAAGCCTACTTGTCTTAGCCAAAATTCGCACTTGCTGAACTTGGCATACAATTGATGTTTCCTGAGTTCTCCTAGCACAATCCTGAGATGTTCCGCGTGCTCTTCTGGTGTTTTGGAGTATATCAGAATATCATCAATAAATACCACAACGAACTTGTCCATAAACTTCATAAATACTTTGTTCATGAGGTGAACAAAATATGCAGGGCCGTTTGTTAATCCAAAAGGCATAACTGTGAACTCATATAGTCCATATCTGGAGGTGAAGGCTGTTTTGGTGATATCTTCTGTTCGCACTTTTAATTGATGGTATCCTGACCTTAAGTCAATCTTTGAGAATACCTTGGCCTGAGCGAGCTGATCAAACAAATCATTTATTCGTGGCATCGGGTATTTGTTCTTGACTGTGACCATGTTAAGTGCTCGTTAGTCTATGCACAATCTTAGTGTTCCATCCTTCTTTTTGGCAAACAAAATTGGTGACCCCCAAGGTGAGGAGCTGGCTCGAATGTATCCCTTGTCCAGTAATTCCTTTATTTGTTTCTTCAACTCAATCAATTCGGATGGTGCCATTCTGTATGGTTTCTTGTATATGGGGGTGGTTCCTGGTGCTAGCTCAATGCTGAATTCTATTTCTCGATCTGGTGGCATGCCTGGTAGTTCTTCGGGAAATACATCTGGAAATTCACATACCACTAGAACCTTGCTTAACTCAGAAACGTCCACCTTATTCAATCTCGGCTGCCGGGGTGTTTTTCTTTCCTTGGCTGATACTTTTATTCTCTTCCCGTGGTGGTGCGTGAGAATTACGGTCCGGTTGAAACAGTCAATAAAACCTTTGTTGGTGGTTAACCAGTCCATCCCTAGGATGACATCCAGTCCTTTATTTTCCAACACAATAAGATTGGCGTAAAATTTCAATCCTTCGAACTCAATGACCACATTCTGACAGTAACTCTGAGTAACTTGCTGAATCCCAGGGGACTTGATGATCATGGATTTTTCCAAGGGAAACATCGAAAAATTATTTTGCAAAGCAAAACTTTTCGAAATGAATGAGTGAGAAGCTCCAGAATCAAACAAAACCGTTGCAGGTATTGTGTTGACAGGAAACGTACCGAGTACGATATCCGGAGCGTTTTGTGCTTCTTCTTTGGTCATGTGGTTTAGATGACCCTTCCTGTGATTGTTGTTGGGGTTGAAATTGTTGCGCTTGGGCGCTGAATTATTTCCACCATTGTTTGGCTTCGGGGTCGAGTTCCTTGGCTTGGGGCACTGTTTGGCGTAGTGCCCTTCTTCTCCACAAGCGTAGCAAGTAACGCCTGGGCGATATGTGAACTCTTTGTCCCTTGCATGGAAATTCTTGATTGGGCGTGAGATGTTTGTCATAGGTTTGTGTGTCCCACCTTTCTGAAAATCTGTCCTGCTTCGATGATTGCGAGCATGGTTAGTCTGGTCCCTTTTTCGCTTGCGGATATCTTCCAGGCTGCGTCTCTCATTTTCCAGAGTAATGGCTTTGTCCACCAGCGTTTTAAAATCTGGAAAAGTATGCACGACCAGTTGGCATTTTAGCGCGGGCGCCAGACCGTCAAGGAATTTCTCCATCTTCTTACTTTCAGTCATACGCTCTTCATTAGCATAGCGAGACAATAGAGTAAATTGACCGTTGTAATCTGACACAGTCATGTTCCTTTGTTTGAGGTCATCGAACTCTCTCTTCTTGATTTTCATAATACTCTTAGGAATGTGTGCACCACGGAAACCTTCCTTGAAATCATCCCAGGTTATATCATTTTCGTTGGGGTGCATGTGCAGAAAATTCTCCCACCATGATGCAGCTGCTCCTGTGAGATAGTGCGGAGCATATAGTACTTTCTCGAGATCTGAACATTTTGCAATAATTAATTTTCTCTCCATATCTCGAAGCCAATCCTCGGCTTCAAGAGGTTTGTCAGTATGAGAAAATGTTTGGGGACGTGTCTTCTGTAGCTCAGATAACTTGGAATGCTGCTGATACTGTCCATGGTGATTTCCCATGTTGATGACTTGGTTCATCATTTCCCGATGTTGTTGCTGACTCTGCTCATAAAGGCGGCACATTTGTGAAAGTGCCGATTCATTGCCCTGTTGGCTTGACTGTCCTTGTGTGAACTTGTTGCTGGGTTGTGTATCATAATTTTCCTCTGGTGGAGTTGGCATGGAATGAGTCCAAGGATGAGACATTTTTCACTCTGGGGATATATTTTGTAAAACCCATAAGAAAAGCGAAAAGAGTCACAAAAATGATTCCATAAATGCATAAAGTTGGCAAATAAAAATTAAATAACCAAGCTTACTTAAGAAAAACAAATCGATTTGCGCACGGAGAAGGACTGCTCATTACATATCTTACACGCGAGCGGTAATTATACAATACATCACTCAGGATATGTGTACATAATCCTGACATGTTATTTAGGCTAGTGCACTCCTCCAGATCCTACATGATGCGCAAACAAGCTACTTCTCACAACCTATGTACATATAAACATATCATACAAAGCGGTACATTGCATGGCGGCTAAGCGTACTCAGGCGGAGATGTTGACGATCTCCTTTGCCCTGCCGAGGGTGAGGCGTAGCGAGGCTGGGGACTCGACTTCCTCCTCGCTAATAGGCTCCATACGTGTAGTGTTGCGCTGAGTAGATGGAGCGGGTGCCAGGGGCGGAACAACACGAACAGGAGTGGGCGCGCAGGGTGGCGCAGTGCGCGCTGGAGTGGGCGCAATAACTTGGTTGAACTCTTCGGTGGTGGGCAGGCGGCGAGTAGGTGCATAAGATGCTGAGGACGAGACCAAAGTCAGTGGCGGTGCGGTGGGTAGGAGCTCCCTCCTGTTGGCAGCACAGCCATGAACTGAGTCCATGCGAGCAGCCACGAAGTCGTCCACCAGGTTGTCGAAGGCTGCCTCCAGGGCCCGGAGATACTCAATGAGCATCTCAAAAGCCTCGTCTCGTTCTCCTCTGGGCAGGAGAATGCATAGTGACAGGTGTAAGGCACATGGCATGGAAGATAACGGTAACGATGAGTCTTCATCATGGGGAGGACGTCCCTGAGACGAGCTATCGCCTCGCGGGCTGCCATCTGCATAGCATGCCTCTCCGTAGGCATGGCTCTTCCCAAGAACCGGAAGCAGCGTAACTCACCACGCCCTCCCTTGAACTGCACTGCGGCCTAGTGCATGGTCAGACTGCCGTTGACTCGGTGCTGGCAGAGTGTGAAGACTGGGCGCACAGATGGCCCCATCGCGACCTGAACGATGAAGGAAAGAAGCTTGACGAACCCATCGGGCACGTTGGCGAAGGTCTGAGACTCGCAGCTGTTGTCGGCCATCTACAAAAGTAGGCAAAAATTCTGCATGGTCAGATCATAAATTTATGCTGACTGACAGAAAATGACTACAATCAAGAAAATAAGAAAAGGCTCAATCATGCTAATAACCAATTAGCGATCACTCCTAGTGGCTTCCTACAGTCAGCCTGGCTCCGGTACCAAGCTTGTCACGACCGGTCTTCCAATAAAAATATTTATTGAGAAACCAATCTTTTGAGTCCAGTATGGGAAAAAATTCTCCTTACCGGTAGACAAATTCTTGATACAATAAGCCAGTAGCATAAAATATATTACAGGGTTGAGCTACGGTTGCTCAACCAAATTATTACAAGCATGCCAATAATTATACATAATGGCGAACATGACACAGTGGTGTGGAGGCATACTACTGACTCGAGGATAGGGTGGTGGTGGAAAAACACAGCGGGGAGTGAGATACATGACTCTAAAACTGGCATCTCATCGAGCGTCGAGGTGGGGCTCGATGAATTTATTTGGTAGCGGAAGCGGATATAATACAGTGACCAAATCTAGGGTCGCACGAGACTGACTGGGACTCCTCTAGGCGTCGGACTCGCTATCAAATTCTTCATCCATGAGATCGCCTTCGTCAGCATCTGGCCAAATCAACAAGCCAGTGAGTACTTTGAAAGTACTCGCAAGACAGTTCGGACGTAAGATATAACAAATGCATGCATGAATGCGTCATAATTAATTCACCAATGTACATTCAAAAATTAGCATAACGAAGTAAGTAAAAGGGAAACGACGGTAGTCCGCCTGAAATCCCAACAAAACATAAATGAAAACCGATCGGGTGTCTGAAGCGACGCCTCGAAAGGTGAATACGACACCACATAAAGGGCTTTAAAAGAAATGCCATAGTCGGACGTCGGGGCGACATCACAGAAAGGGCTTTAAAAGAAATGCCACAGTCGGGCGTCTTAGCGACACCACATAAAGGGCTTTAAAAGAAATGCCACAGTCGGACGTCGGGGCGACATCACAGAAAGGGCTTTAAAAGAAATGCCACAGTCGGGCGTCTTAGCGACACCACATAAAGGGCTTTAAAAGAAATGCCACAGTCGGACGTCGGGGCGACATCACAGAAAGGGCTTTAAAAGAAATACCACAGTCGGGCGTCTTAGCGACACCACATAAAGGGCTTTTATTCACAAGGAAGTAATGCTCATAATAACTATTCAATTCATGAAAATAAACGGGTTAGTCCATCCACAGGAATAATCATTTAACCGGACTTAGCACTCATGCGATTCACCGGAGACTCTGTCATCAAACTGGCACTTGTCAGGATAAGATAATGCTGAACTTGGATATGGAATAGATGATTCAAGGAATATATGACTCTGCAGAGTTTGTACAAAAATTTCCCACAGCCAACGGATTTCTGTAGTCACGAAGGACTAGTTCCGTTTACGGTATTTCAGAAGAAAACACAGCTAACCAGGACACACCCATCCTACCTATCGATGCTAGGAAATCACCCTAGACATCGTCCAAGAAAAACTTTTGAGACGGGGAGATCACAATCTCGAATAGCATGGGATCAAATTTATATACGCGCGCTCTAAGGGGTGCCCCCCTCTCGGTCCCAACCGGAAACACCCATGCCCCTTGACCGGATGACTGGCTTTAATCCAGGGCCATGGAACCATCATCCCGGCCTCTCCTTTTGGTGTGTAACAGGAAAGCGGTTTGCAACTTACTAAGCCATATTCCTTGCGGAAAACATGTGGTAGTACAGGGAAGGAAATGGGAGGAACTGGACCGATGCGGTTTGACACTGTAGTCATACAGCCTGGCATAAGACTGGCATGCTACAACACTTCCATCTTACCCATCCTCATGCCAACACATGGCCATTCATACTCACATCCATCCACTTATGGATCATCGAACTCACTTACCTCAACAATGTATGGAAATAACGTTCATCGGTATGCTCAACAACATGCCATGAGACTAACTAAATGCATAACATGCCAAGACACTCATCATATCAAAAGTTCAAACATGCTTGCCTGGTTCGGAGTAGTCGGAGCCTAGCTCGGTGAAGTTCGCGGCTCTGTCACCTCCTTCGGTATCTACGGTATAAAGAAAATATATGCGCTATCGTAAATACCAAGAGGTGCACAAAAAGTATTCCAAATATTTTTCAAATAAATCTGATAAAAAACTAGACAAAATTTTAAAGAGGATAGAAAAAGAATCAATCAAAAATACTTTCCTGTTTAAAAGTTATAAAGGTTTTTGTCCAGGGACTCATCTGTAATGAAACAGAAGGTTTCCAGGGGCTAGCTTATAAAAACAGAAAGCGCTTCGGTAGCGACTACGCCAGCCCAGAGGGAAAGCGCATTTGGCAGAAGATGTTTTCAGAAAACGCTTCGCTCAGACAGGATAGAGAGGCTGACAGGCGGGTCCCGCCCATTAGGTTTGAATGTTCAAACGGGGCGGCAGAGTTCGCCGGTGCCCGAGAGCCGCGATGGTCGCCGGCGGCGATCCACGGCGAGGCAGGGAGATCGGAGGGTACCTCCGTGTTCAGGGCGCCCTTCCGCGTCGGTTGGTGGTGGTGGTGACGGTCGGCGAGCACCACGTCGACGGCGAGCCTCGCTCCGGCGGACGGCGGCTCGGGTGGTCGTGGGACTCGTCGGAGGGAGCTGCGAAGGCCAAATTGAGGAGGGGGTTAGCTTACTGGGTGCTAGAGGGGGCTACTGACGGGGTTTGGGCGCCGGAGACGGCCTCACCGGAGCGAATCGAGCTGGTGGCCGAGGCGGATCGGGGCGGCCGGAGTCGGGGGAGGAGACCTCCTCGAGGCTCCTCCAGTGGCCTGGCGGGGTGTTTGTGGGGTGCAGAGGGAGTGTGTGCTCGAGAGCGAGTTCGGGAGCCCCTTTTATAGGCGGTCCGAGGCGGTGGCCGAGAACGGGGTTCTCCGGCGAAGCTTACGGCGGCGCAGGGCATTGGTCGGGGAGGTTTAGGGGTCGAGCGCCGTCGTGGGGGTCCACTGGGTCCGTTTTGGTGCTAAACTAGCCAGGGTTTGGGTGTTTAGGGGGAGCTCAATGGAACGGGGCGGCGCGGGCCCGTCGGCGGCAAGGAGCGTGCCCAGTGCTTGCCAGGCCACGGCGACTATGCAACGGGGTTTGCTGGCATGCATGAGGCCACGCGGAGCGCCAGGGAGCGTTGGGCGGCGCCGAACGGCGTTGAGCCGCCGTTCTGCTTCCTGTCGGTTGCTACGGGATTCGGCCGCCGCAAGACACGCCGGCGCAGGCGGGCCAGGGCGCCGCCGACGCCGGGAAGGCGCCAAGCGCACGTGTGGTGCTCCAGACAGGAGGAAGAGGCGGCGAGGAACGTGCCAAGGCACTGTCTACGCGTGACTGAAACTGACGAACGAAAACGACACTGAACTCTGAATTTATCTGAATATGAACAGCAACAGTGCACACCAAGTGTTCGACAGAATGAATTTGGCATCTGGGGATTTTTCCTAGAGCTGATTTTTGGTGGAGTGGCTACTCATTGCTCCAGTAGGCTACCTGAATTTTGGTGGAATTTTTGGAGAAGTGTAGATATGAATTTCACCAAATTTGGCAAATCTGGTCCAAACTTGCAGAGACTGAATTTTGAAAAATTTGAAAAGAGGAGGAGTGGATCAAGATGGTTCTGGGTTGTGGGTACAAAGGACTATCCAGGAGAGTTGGTTTGAGGTCAAAACTCAAATGCAAAAGGGTACTTGCTTTGAAATTCTCTCAGGCTCCAAATAATTTGCAGAAATGATTTGAGGGGAAAAATAATTAGAATAAAATCCAAAACTTGCTTGGATTAGTTGGGACAGATAACTTAGGTTGATTACAAGGAGGAGGGGAGGTTTTGGAGGGTTTTTACCACATGGGCAAAATACAAAGTCATGGGTGGTTTCCAAGATATGAAAATCCCAAATTTTCCTAGAGTTTCTTTTTAAAAGAAAAAGATTAAACTCCAAAAATAATTTGAGAGGGAACCAACAGAGAAGAAGTTTCAAAAGATCAAACACCATAGTTTGAAGAAAAATAAAATCCTTGCCAAAGAAAAGGAAGTTTTTAAGAGGAAGGATTTCTGGAAAAGAAATTTTAAATGCCCTCTTAAAAAAATCCAACAAAGTTTTTGATGAAAACCAATTAAAATTTTTGGAGTGTCACACTCAGGGTTGCCATTTAATCTGGGAGCATCTAATGGTGCACACGTATGATCCATGGGGTTTGGGTTCTGGCCAGTCAGAACGCGGGACTCAGATCACGCATGCAGCGGGGGGGATATCATACGGAAACCAGCATTTGGTGGAAACCGGTGAAAACCACGAGAAAAAGATGTTAAGACGATGATGTTTTATTAGCACACAAAATTTCAAGTTGAAACACATTAAGAGATGTGAGCTATGAAAAAGACAAGATCAGTGTTGAATAGTACCGAATAGTAATGTCACTATTTAGGGCGGAATTTGTCTTTTTCAGAGCTCACATCTCGTAATGTTATTCAACTTGAAATTTTGTGTCGCAATAAAACATCACCTTCTTAACATACCACATTTTTCAGATTTTTATGAAACTTTAAAATATGGTTTCCACGAAGTTTTCATTGAATATCATCTTTCGTGAGTGAATTATGTGCTATTTGAAAACATTTCGTGAGGAGAATCTCGGTTTTAAATCCCCGCAATCCAAAACTAAGCTGAAAATCGTAAAACCTGCCATGGTGTCATGACATCGCACTTATATGTCGAGGAATTTTTTTCGTCCATTGTGGCGCAAGTTTTATTACAAGCCTCTTACAAACCGGAGCTTCTCTCAAAGAAGCCTCATGGTTCCAATAGGGAAATGTGTCTCCCTTGTGGGCGAAACATAATCACTCCCTCTTTTCACCTTGTATTTTCTTCTACGGGCAACATGGAACGATAGGATATGAGTGCTGAAATTTAAACTTATTCAGGGTTTGTTTGGCCTTTTATACACTAATTGAGTTTTCTAGGCATTTAATGTCCATAATTCAAATCTGAACTACAAATACATGCTCCAGTTCACCAAAATGGCTAGAAAAATTATACATGTGTCCTTGGGTGCCTGTTTAGGTCCCATGCCAGGAATGGGAACGAATTACAACCGTACTGGTGTCATGGCCGTACTCAAACATTTTAAATCTCGGTTTTTAAGTCCACATAAATCCTAAACTCACCAGAAAGTCATCAAAGGTGGCATGGTGTCACGTCATGGCACATATATGTCATGGTAAAAACATTGTCCAATTTGGGCCAAGCTTTATTACAAACCTCTTACAAAAGCTGGAACTTCTCTCAAAGAAGCCTCGTGGTTCTGATAGGGAAACGTGTTCCCCTTGTGGGTGATACATAATCACTACCTCTTTTCGCCTTGTATTTTCTTCCACGGGCAACATGGAACCACAAGATGTCCATCCTGAAATTAAAACTTGTTCAGGGTTCGTTTGGCCTTTTATACACTAATTGAGTTTCCTAGGCATTTAATGTCAATAATTCAAATCTGAACTACAAATACATGCTCCAGTTCACCAAAATGGCTAGAAAAATTATACATGTGTCCTTGGGTGCATGTTTAGGTCTCATGACAGGAATGGGAACGAATTAAAACCGTACCGGTGTCCTGGCTCTTCCTCAAACATTTTGAATCTCGGTTTTTAAGTCCCCATAAATCCGAAACTCACCAAAAAGTCATCAAAGGTGGCAAGGTGTCATGTCATGGCACATATATGTCGTGGTAAAAACATTGCCAATTTGGGCCAAGCTTTATTACAAACCTCTTACAAACCAGAGCCTGTCGCAAGAACCCTCGTGGTTTTGATAGGGAAACGTGTCCCCTTGTGGGCCAAACGATAATCACTCCCTCTTCTAGCCTCGTATTTTCTTCTACACGCGACATGGAACAACTGGAGATTCGGGATGAACTTGGAAATTGTTCAGGGTTCGTTTGACCTTTTTTATTCATTAACTGAGTTTTCCAGGAATTTAATTTCCATCATTCAAATCCAAACTACAAATACATGCTTCAGTGCACCAAAATGGCTCGAAAAAACGTACATGTTTCCTTGGGGTGCATGTTTAGGTCCCACGGAATGAATGGGAACGAATTCAACCATCTCGCTGTCCTGTCCTGGCCACAAACATTGTGAATCTTGATTTTTACATGTTTGTAAATCCAAAACTCACCAGGAAATCATGAAACTTGGTATGGTATCACTACATGGTATATATAATTGTCCAATTTGGGCGAAGCTATATTACAAGCCTTTTACAAACTGGAGCCTGTCGCAACCCTCATGGTTCCGGTAGGGACACATGCCCCTCTTGTGGGCGAAACGATAATCGATGCCTCTTCTTGCCTTGAACTTTGTTTTCTACAGGCAACATAGAATAAACGGAGAGTCGGGCTGAAATTTGAAACTGTTCAGGGTTCGTTTGGCCATTATATATATATATATATATTACTAATTACTAAGTTTTCTATGCATTTAATGTAGTCCATAATTCAAATTTGAACTACAACCACATGCTCCAGTGAAGCAAAATGGGTGGGAAATCATACATGTGTCATTGGGTGCATCTTTAGGTCTCGTTTAAGGAATGAGAATGAATTACAAACTTGTCGCCGTCCTGAAACAATGAGAATCTTGGTTTTTAAATCCCAGTAAATAAAAAATTCACCCAAAAAACATGAAACTTGGCATGGTTTCATGACATGGCACATATATGTTGTGGTCAGAAAAATCATCCAGTTTGAGAAGAGGCACATACATTAGTAGCCAACAAAGTCCTTTTTGAAAAAAAAAAGCTAGCACGTTAATATCGCAAATGGTTGTATTATATTTACCATGTCGAAATTTAACCATACTCGGTGGAGTGCGTGCAGCTGTTTGATTAGACGGAACAAGCGCGAGAAGTCCTCCATGCAGCTTCGACAGGACGCGTGCGAGCAGTCCGCCGCGCAGGCTCGACAGGACGCGTGCATCCTGTCCACCTCGCAGGCTCGACGGGACACGTGCGAGAAGCAAGGCCGCCCATGCTCACCGGGAAGCGAGCTCTTTGACCTCCATGCACCAGCTACCGCCCGCCTCGCTGATAACTTCTCCATTAATGGGTTAGTTAAAGCACATGGATGGAGGGTGTTTGCTTGTGATCCCATGGCATTTGCTTTGTTCGTGTTTTCAACTAGTATTCCGCCCTAATTTAAATTGCCACATAGGGCAACGGATAATACGACCACAAATAAAATGGCAACGGATAATACGACGACAAATTTACAATGGCGCACATAATAATTGTCTTACATATTCCGGATAATTTAAAATTCCACATGCGGCAAAGCCCGGAAGACACGGGGGCAAGAGAAGAAGGAAATTGCAGACAACGATCTGGGCCGCTACTATCTCTACTCGTCGATGGATCGCCGGGCGGCGAAATCCTCCAGCTCCTTCTTCAATTCCTCACGACTTTGCTTGAAAGCAGCCACGGATTCCTTGACCTCCTGCTCGCACTCGATCCGGAGCTTCCTCAAGCCACCCATCAGTTCCTCGATGACCGCTTTCAGCGTCATCTCCGAGGCACTGCTCTGCTCATGCAGCATCTTCCATCTAGCGGCCTCCTCCTCCTTCTCGGCGACCAACTTGATGAGCTTCGCATTGTCATCCATGAGTTGCTCGACGAGGCCGGTCGCCTTGTCAACCGAGGCATCGCTAATCTTGAGCAGCTTCATCAAGCCGTCGACCAGCTCCTGCTGCGTAGTGACGCCAACGAGAATGTCGTCGTCGCTGGCGAAGGACTTCAGGAACGCCAGCTCATCGCGATGGCCAACACTGTGAATGCGCTTGTGAAAGCCCTCGCGTGCCCGTGAGAGCTCGTTCGAGGGCTCCGTGGCGCGCTCGGACATCTCTGATGCGGCTGTGGCTTCTCGGCGGGACCTCTCTAGTGCTTCAGCGGCCTTGGTCTTTGCTGCCTGGTTATATGTCCACCCTAAACTCCTCCTACCGGTCATGGTGGAACGACTTGACAGAGAAAACCAGTTTTGTGGGTGATGAGGAGAGGAACTGTGAAGTAATTTTCGAGTGGGTAGTTTTTATAGCTCGATGCTAAGTGTGAACATATATTAGTTTGAGAGGTGTGAACAGATTTGCAATTACTTATTGCGTTGTAATCAGCAATGTGACGAGAAACAAGGTCAAAATTTATTGATGGCAGAAGGTTGACTACATGGTTGCTCGCCGTTGAGGCGGCCGCGGCGCGCTCCGCTCTGGCGTCCCTGCGCGCGCTCTACTCGCCGTTGAGGCAAAGTTACAATGGCAACTCTTAATAATTCTTAATAATTGTCTTACATATTCAGGATAATTTAAAATGCCAAATGCGACAAGGCCCAGAACACTCACGACCTACATATGCATACAATTATAATAAAATATAAGCTAAAAGGCTGAGCTGGCGACCTTCCGACGATTGGTCTTCTCGGACTCCATGATCAGCATAGCACCCTTGCGGCTGTGGGCGATACTCTTAGCCACCGCAAGCAACTAGTTTGTATTTTTCATAGTTTTTTGTACACATAGAATCGCACATGAACTAACTGTATTAACCGTCTATGTTGTAAATTCTCACCGCAAACAGTTCATCCGAGTCGGCTGTTTGCCACGTATCACACACATCTTGTTAACTTGAACTATTTCTGTTGCGTTCGCTAATCGAAAATAGTTCGTTCAAGTGAATCGTATGCCCTATATCACACACACCCTGATGTGGCTAACCATTTATGTTGCACTCCCTAATAGCAAACGGTTCATCGGAGCGAACTATATGTCGTATATCGCACACACATTGATATGGCTGCCCGTTTCTGTTGTTCTGCATCATCGCAAACAGTTTGCACGGGTTAACCGTGTGGCCTGAATCGCACATGCAACTAAAATCTGAACCGTGTTTGATGAATCCTCTATCGTAAACGTTTTGCACCTTTTTGACGGTTCTAATACACCACCGTTTGTGATTACTGCATCGCACATAGTTTCTCGAAGGGTCGCTGGTCGTAGTGTCGTGTTAGTAGCATCCTGCAGTAGTGTCTATCCACAGGTTGCTACCATCAGTCTAGATTTCTGCATGCACTCCTTACATAATCTCACTATGTTTTTTTCCTATGCATGTCAGTTATTGTACACAATGGAACTGAACATATAGAGCAAAAGAGACGAGCCTTGCATGGCAATAAAATTTCGTGCAGACGTCGCTCCATGGTAGGCGCAAAGGCAGCCCCCCACCACCCATTTCAGATTGTAATCGAGAGGAAGATATTTGTTCTAAGGGGGATTCAGAAGGAGAAGACCACTCCTATTTACCCCCTGAGGTCTTCACTCTAACTTGGCATGGTGATGTTGGTTATATCATGCATATGGTGCCTTGCATTGCTTACTTTATACATCAAATATGTCATCTGCTTAGTTTAGACATGCTTTGTGTGAATGCTATCTGTTTAGTTTATTCATCGTTTATGTGAATTATGCAGCGCCATCTTGTTTAGTCAGGCATCATATATGTGAATTTTGCAATGCCATCCTGCTTATCCATTCATCTTATATGTGAATTATATCATGCATGCTTTTTCATTACGAATTACATTTGTCAACAATGTTAGTACATTCAACTACTCTTCATGTGCATCAGCCATTTGACACGATGATGGAAAATTATGGAGTGAAAACAAGGTCTTCAGAGCAGACTATGCTATCTGACGAAGTGCATATCTCGCTGGTTACGGATAGCTCCTCAGAGGAGGATTCAGAGACAGATGACCAGTCCTATCTCCCCCCCCCAAGGTGTATGCTCTATCTTGGCAGGGTTATGTTGCTCATATCATGCGTATGGTGTCTTGCATTGCTATGTCATTTGATTAGTTTAGACATGCTTTGTGTGAATGCCACCTGTTTAGTGTCTAATTACCATATATGTGAATTATCCATTGCCATCTTGTTGCAAGACATTATATATGTGAATTATGCAATGCTATCTTGTTGCAAAGGCATTATATATGTGAATTATCCAATGTCGTGCTGTTTAGCCAATCATCGTGTATGTGAATTATATCATGCTATCATTTGTATATTCAACTACTCTTCCTGTGTATCAGCCATTTGAAGCGGTGATGGAAGTATCTGGAGTGAAAACAAGGTATTCTGAACAGACAATGCTACCTGCTAAAGCAGACATCTTGCTGGTTACAGAGAGCTCCTCGGAGGAGGATTCAGATACTGATGACCAGTCCTATTTCCCCCCTGAGGTCTATGCTCGAACTTGGCAGGGTTATATTACCCATGTCATGCATGTTGTGTTGCATTTCTTAGTTTTTACATCATATATGGATTGCCATCTGCTTACTTGCTTACTATATAAATCGTATATTTGAATTATATCATGCCATCATGTTTACATACACAGCATGTATCTGAATTATGGCATGGCAACCCATTTAATAAAGACATCATATAGTTATATCATCTCATCTTGTTTAGTGTTTACAGTCTTCATATTTTGAATTCTGTCATTGTATCCGTGAATTATATCATGCTATCATGTTTTCATAGGCGGCATGTATGTGAATTATGGCATGTCAAACTATTTAATAAACACATTATATAGTTATATCGTGTCATCATGTTTACATAGTCATCATATTTTGAACTATGTCTTTCCATCTTTTTTAGTTAGCCATCATAATGTGAAATTGTGTCATGCTATCCTGTTTAGTTAGCCATCATATTTGTGAAATTGTGTCATTCT
Source organism: Triticum urartu (assembly GCF_003073215.2). Taxonomy (NCBI): domain Eukaryota; kingdom Viridiplantae; phylum Streptophyta; class Magnoliopsida; order Poales; family Poaceae; genus Triticum; species Triticum urartu. The sequence goes on from NC_053024.1 coordinate 583,442,962, forward strand.
ATCATGTTTGGTTAGACAACATAAATGTGAATTATTTCATGCCCTCTTTTATTCCCCACTATCCATTGCACCTGTATTATCATACAATGTATGTACATTCAATTAGTTTTCTTGTTTATCAACCATTTGAATTGGAGAGGGTGATGGCACTATCTAAGGGAGTAACAACACGGTCTTCAGAAAAGATAGTGCTACCAGTTGATGCAGATAGAACCACGGTTTTACTTGCCCAAGAACTGGCCCCACCACACATAACCCAGACTCTCGTAGATTGTACCACTACCTAGTTGGACAGAGAACCAGCTACTCCCCTTCTAACCCCAACCCCAGCAGATAATAACCCAGTTTCAGTTGACACAGCACTGTCTCCACCACAGAGCACCCAAACACGATCAGTTAGTAAGGGAATAGTAGTGCCCAAAGCATGAGGACCACCACTCCGAATCCTAACTCAATGCTTAAAGGAGAAGAAGAATTGTTCTCAGGTCAGGTTCTGTAGCTATGGTTCATACTCCTTTGCTCTTGCATCACTGTATTTACTCATACCAACTATTTTAAAATTTGAAGGATGGAATTGAAACTCCAATGGCTCAACAGGTATGTTTTAAACATGTTTCTTTAACTGGTTTGCTGTTGTAACTTGCTCTATGTTGATTTTAGTTTCAATTGAATAAACAGTTATGTTCTCATGTAATGCACATTACAAGTGTTGTTATTGCTATATAGTTTCCCACACTTATATTCTGTCTATTCTGCTTTGTTTTGAACAAATATTATTTCAATTGTGTCTCTATCTTGATTTGGCAACAAAAACTAGAATGATATAGACCATAAAGTAACCATGGTACATAGATATATGTTTGTTTCATGTTGTTATCGTGTCCACTTTACTACTGAACTGATTTACCAAAATGAGTTTCATATACAACATGGTAAACTTGTGATGTGTCTGCTTGTTTCTCTTTTAGAATGTGGACAAAATATTGGATAAGAGTACCCCGTTATGCAATGGTAAAGGAAGTAATGCAGATAAGGTTCAAGATAGTGAGACATCCATGTTGGTCTCCAAGAAAGCTGATAAAAACTATATTGACGACAGTGAGAGAACCCAAAAGTCCTATCTTAATGTAGTGTTCGAGTTACTGGCCACTACTGCTGGCACAAGCTCTTCAAACTCGCCGCCTGAATCAGTTTGTCTTCTTGAGTCTCAACTTCAAGTTGAAAGACATCGATTAGATGTGTTGCGACAGGAAGATGACGGACTGAGGAAGTCCCTGCAGAATTCATATGCATACTTTCTGGTGCAACAGCAAGAGTTGGAGGATTTAAGCGCCAAACAAGAGAAAGTTAATAAGCTTTCTAAGCATCTTGCCCGCATTGTGGGTACCCAGGATATTGTTTCTTAAGATCTTCTGAAGTGGTTTCAGTTCTGGAATTGTTTTGCTGTGGCATTTATTTGCACTGGTTGCCAACTTTGACAACCAGTGTATATGATATGCTGCTTTGTTCCCTATATTTGCACTGGTGGCGAACTTTGATGCCCAGTGGATGTAATATGTGTAATAGCCGTGATAGCCTAGCGTAAGTTGCTTGCTTATTTATTTCCCTGTTTTCTTGATTATTTGTTTGCTTGTAGTCAGTGCAATTCTTTTTCCACGGTTTGGCCACAATAACCTATTTTTTTAAACTAGGCCACAATAACCATGGGCTACATATTTACTGTAGTTACCATGGGCCTCCTACGGGCCATAGAAACAATGGGCCTTGTAAGGCCCGTGAAGGAAATATGCCCTAGAGGCAATAATAAAGTTGTTATTTATATTTCCTTATATCATGATAAATGTTTATTATTCATGCTTGAATTGTATTAACTAGAAACTTAGTACATGTGTGAATACATAGACAAACAAAAGTGTCACTAGTATGCCTCTACTTGACTAGCTCGTTGAATCAATGATGGTTATGTTTCCTAACCATATACATGAGTTGTCATTTGATTAACGGGGTCACATCATTAGAGAATGATGTGATTGACTTGACCCATCCGTTAGCTTAGCACGATGATCGTTTAGTTTGTTGCTATTGCTTTCTCCATAACTTATACATGTTCCTATGACTATGAGATCATGCAACTCCCGAATACCGGAGGAACACTTAGTGTGCTATCAAACGTCACAACGTAACTAGTGACTATAAAGATGCTCTACAGGTGTCTCCGATGGTGTTTATTGAGTTGGCATAGATCGAGATTAGGATTTGTCACTCCATGTATCAGAGAGGTATCTCTGGGCTCTCTCAGTAATGCACATCACTATAAGCCTTGCAAGCAATATGACTAATGAGTTAGTTATGGGATGTTGCATTACGGAACGAGTAAAGAGACTTGCCGTAACAAGATTGAACTAGGTATTGAGATACCGACGATCGAATCTCGGGCAAGTAACCTACCGATGGCAAAGGGAACAATGTATACCATTATGCGGTTTGACCAATAAAGATCTTCGTAGAATATGTAGGAGCCAATATGAACATCCAGGTTCCGCTATTGGTTATTTACCGGAGACATGTCTCGGTCATGTCTACATAGTTCTCGAACCCGTAGGGTCCGCACGCTTAACGTTGGTGACAATCGGTATTATGAGTTTATGTGTTTTGATGTACCGAAGATAATTCGGAGTCCCAGATGTGATCACGGACATGACGAGGAGTCTCGAAATGGTCGAGACATAAAGATTGATATATTGGATGACTATATTCGGACACTGGATGAGTTCCGGAGGTCACCGGAAAATTATCGGAGTGTCGGGCGGTTATCGGAACACCCGCGGGGACTAATGGGCCAACATGGGCCTTAATGGAGAGATAGAGGGCCGGCCAAGGTAGGGCCACGCGCCCCTCCCCCTCTAGTCCGAATTGGACTAGGGAAGGGGGCGGCGTCCCCCTTTCCATCTCTTCTCTCCCTCTCCTTCCTTCCCCCCTTCCTCCTCCTAGTAGTACTAGGAAAGGGGAGTCCTATTCCTACTAGGAGGAGGACTCCTCCTCTCCTGGCGCGCCTCAAGGGTCGGCCGGCCTCCCCCCTTTTCTTCTTTATATATGGGGGCAGGGGGCACCCTAGGACACACAAGTTGATCATTGATCCCTTAGCCGTGTGCGGTGCCCCCCTCCACCATAATCAACCTCGGTCATATCGTCGTAGTGCTTAGGTGAAGCCCTACGCCGGTAGCTTCATCATCGCCGTCATCATGCTGTCGTGTTGAAGAAGCTCTCCCTCGACACTCAGCTAGATCGAGAGTTCGTGGGACGTCACTGAGCCAAACGTGTGCAGATCGCGGAGGTGTCGTACTTTCGGTACTAGGATCGGTTGGATCGTGAAGACGTACGACTACATCAACCACGTTGTCATAACGCTTCCGCTTACGGTCTACGAGGGTACGTGAACAACACTCTTCCCCTCGCGTTGCTATGCATCACCATGATAAATCTTGCGTGTGCGTAGGAATTTTTTTGAAATTACTGCGTTCCCCAACAGGCCGTAGAAACAATGGGCCTTCTACGGGTCGTAGCATCAATGGGCCTTATACGGGTCGTACCATCAATGGGCCTTATACGGGTCGTATGATCGATCGGCCAAACATGGGCAATAACAAACCACATATGGGCCGTAAACGGGCTAGATTTGGAATTGTCCGTTCATGGGCCGACAATAACGAGTCGTCGTTAATTGGCCGTATTTGATGACGCTATGAAAACAGCCTAACGGATTAACGGGCCGCAAACGGGACGATTGTAACCACGGGCTGAATTTGGCCCACAGCAGAAAAGGCCAGTAACGGGCCGTAAGTAACCTAATGCTGGAAATAAGCCCAAGAATAAAAGGGCCCTGAGAAGGCCGAAAGATAACATGGGTTGGAAACGGGCCTGTAACATCCCAAATTTCCAATTGGAATGTTATACATAGGTAATCATATGCATATCATATTTTATTTGCATTTTGGCTTTGTTATCTCAAAATCCTAAGCAACTCAAGGACCCATGGAGAGAGTTGGGGATTTTATGGTTTTCATATTTGAATTTTCTCAAATATTGAAGAGTGGATCACTTTGGTTTTAATTATTTTCTCTCCAAATAATATTTCCAATATTAAAAATATATGAGACGAGATAATATGACTTCTCCAGAATAAATGAAATATTGGAGGAAAATTATTAAAATCAAAACAATTATTTTATTTGGATTTTATTGCTATTTTATTTGAATTAGAAAAATATGCATTTTTCAAAATTGCATTTTTAGGCCAAGAAAATGTTCACTAAGTTCTAAATATTTTATTTAGACGGTGAAAATTTGTTTTGGCATTTTTAGATTTTCATTTTATTTTATTTAGGATTTTTCTCGGCAGAATCATTTTTTTTCAAGTTCTGGACCGAACTCGGCCGAAGGCCCAGCCGGCCCAACGCAGCGCCACCGCCTTCCCCCACGCGCCCGCGTGCCCGAGCCGGACTCCGGCCGGAGTCCGAGATGCTCCCGCCGCCGCGGCCTGCCCCTTCCCCAAGACGGACCCCCTCCCCCTCTTAAATAGCGCCGCCGCCCCTTACCACCACCTCACCCCGCCCCGCAGCAGCAGCAGCAGCCGCCGCCGCCCGTCGCCTCACCGAGCGTCGCCGCTCGCCGGAAAGTTGCCGAACGCACGCCGGATCCCGCCGGAAACCGCCGCCGTTGATTGCCTGTTGACCGATAGGTTTTTCTTCGGTTAACCTCGGTTTTTTTAGTTTCGTAATTTATTTTCTTGGATCGGTTTTTGCCGGTTCGGTTCAAACAGCGAACGTTCGTTCGTTAGTCTTTTCTTTTTATTTTACTTTTAGCCAGGGACCTATCCGCGATTATTTTTATCGTAGATTAGCCCCTGATCTTCCAACCCTCGCCGTTTCTTAACCGTTTATCCAAATCCAGTGAAACCAATGCCAAAATCTTTGTTTCGAAACCCACTTTATGTTTAATCAACTTGAACAAGGTTTTGACAAATTTAAAATTTGGTTCCAAGCAGATTTGTCTACGAAGTTCTTTTGACCGTAGTTTCAGTTCTGTATATCTGTTTTGATCGATTCTTTTTGCAAATCGAACCTCTTCAGTTGAACTTTCAGTTTGGATCTTCCTACTTGAAGTTTTTCCCTTGCATCTTTGCTTGAGTGCTTATGTATGCTATTGTTTGTTTGCGCTAGAATTCCCGGAGTGCGCAGCGTGCTACTACGAGTCACTAGGTTTTGTGGATCATCAGCAAGGCAACTAACACATTGATCATACCCCTTTATTACCCAGTTTTTATGCATTAGCTCAACCCTCAAACATTGCATGAGTAGGATCTCTTAACATGTGGGTTGTGGGAAGTAGATGATGAGGTAGAACCTATTACCCTTTTTATTATCAAACCCCTCGGAGTTACTTCTATGTTATGCTATTATTGCCATGCTATGCTCGTAGACGTGGATTGGGTTTGCATGTATCCATGACAGATGTGAGATTGTTAATTAATGGTTTACTAAAGGTGGCTACTTAAACACACATCCAGGTGGATTGGTTGTGGGCACCTGGGGATATACCAGTGTTGTCCTTTTTGGTTCGCTACCCAGGCTCAAAGGGATCATAAGATTATTCATGCTAGAAACTTCCGTGTGCAGCCACAAGCCATTATGGGCTCTAGCATAGTTGAGTAAGTTGTGGGGATCCTTTCCATGATGGGCTAGCAGATGTAGGGGATTGTAGGTGTATCGGCCTATCTATCGGTTAAGGGGACCTCTTCGGAAAGACTGTGTCTCGATCATCCATTTCTCAAACACCATGGAGTGCGATAAATACAATGGAGGAGATCGAGTCTTGTGGGGAAAAGTGCGCAAACCTCTGCAGAGTGTACAAACTAATCATGGTTAGCCGTGTCCGCGGTTATGGACATCTTGAGTATCTGGATCTTGGATTATCATGTTGATCTCATCACTCTAAATTAATTTGTTGGGATGTTAAGTACTTTTAATTGGGAAGAGATGGTGTTTTACCATTCTCAATGTTTTTCAACTACCATGATAGTTAAATAAAATATATTCCTTTGTTGTAGGGAAAAATTGGCTTTTTGCAAAAACATTATAACCATAGAGCCTCCACCAGCCATATATTCATGTAGTGGTAGCATTTATTTGTTCATTGCTCTACTGTGTTATCTTGCTAGCATATTCCATGTGCTGACCCGTTCCGGGCTGCAACATATCATGTTGCATACTTTTCAGACGAAGAGTAAGGTGCTCTAGGTCATTGTCGTGCACTCAGCTATGTTGTTGGAGTTGATGGACTCACTTTATCTTCCAAGCCTTCCGTTGTTATCTTATTTAGATGGACTTAAGCCATATTTATTGTAATAACTTCTCTTTTGAGACATTCGATGTAATAAGTGTGTGATTGCCACTCTGTTATAAATCCTTCAAGTACTGTGTGTGTCAGCATTACCGATCCAGGGATGACACTTATGCACAGAGATTTGACCGTTTGAGGTCGGATCGCTACAAGATGGTATCAGAGCACACACTGGATGTAGGACACGACCACTAAGATGAGCCATAGGTCACTCTTCTCTACTCATTTCTGACTTTTCTCCATTTTCTACTCTATAGGATGGCAGACACAAGGAACAAGTTTGCACAACTGGATGAAGACACACCCTTTGGGTGACACTTGAAGGAAGTCACTAGATACCTAAACATTGGAATACCAAGCTTCACCGGGACCTACACTGCCACTTTACCAGAAGAGGAGCGTTGGATGATTTGATTTCAAGTTCCAGGAAGGACGTTCACGCTAGTAACTGAGCCCATGGAGTTTTCCTTTGATGCACTAACCTGGAGTCTAGGAAAGAGCATGGCAGCCCACATCGCCATAGGCCCCATCGGCGAAGTTTATCACAAGGATCTTAAAGAAACCATCTACCAGATATGTGGGCGCCGAGATGAGCAATGGGAGATGATCAGCACCAGGAAGGTGTCAGCACCCCAATTCTAAGTCACACCGATCTAGCCTGTAACACCTCATATAACTTTGCGGCCTCACGCACGGTATTCCCACGAGTGTCGCCTTACCATGGCCCGGGACCATTTGCGCCTTTTGGCTCACATATATGATAGCATCGCTAGCATCCATATGACAGAGAACCCGGGCCGACATGACTAGTCGTGAACCCAAAGTGGCACTAACTTACGGGGACAGGCATACATGAATCAACTTCGAGCATGTCGGTCAGCAGCGTACGAATCCGGGCTGTAACACTGGGCTAACAGGACTCCGGGAACCCGGGCTATAGCATGCTAGGCAGGACTCCGGATGTCACCGCGTGACATTTCCCCGAAGGGACAGACACAGAAACAAAGTGAAACACATGCCGGCCAGTCAAGTGTCCTGAGCAGTAGTGCTGGGCTAGCAGGACTCCGGTGAACCGGGCTGTAGCGGACTACTATGGCTCATGGAAGCACAAGACTACATTTCCCCATAAGAGAGGCTACCAAGGATAAACAACTAGGTTGTCGGATCCCACACATACCAAGCATTTCAATCATACACACAATATGCTCAATATGTGCAATACAACATGGCATCACAACAAGACTCTACGACTCAGAGTATTTATTCCTTAGGCTCCGAGGAGCGAGATATTACAAACATGGGTCTCATGACCCCAACATACAGAGCATACAAGCAACAAGCACATGCGGAAGCTTAACATGTCTGAGTATGGACATCTACAAATGAAAAAGGCTGAGAAGCCTGACTATCTACAAGACCCTCCCAAGGGTACAAGATCGTAGCTGAGGTAACAAGCTAAACTTCGAAGTCCACGCGATACTACTAGTGAGACCGAACTCTCTCTACAAAACATAAATTTAGCAAACGTGAGTACAAATGTACCCAACAAGACTTACATCAGAACTAGCTACATATGCATCGGTATCAACAAAGGGGTGGTGGAGTTTGACTGTAGCAAGCCAGCTTGACTCGGTGGCTATCCTGAACTACGACTGCAAGTGACTCTTTTGAGGTGGCGCACACGAGTCCACAAATTCACCATACCAATACACCACTATGGATCCGCTCCCGTCTCCCTGCGAGAACGCCATCCATAGCACTCACACTTATCTTGCTCATTTTAGAGTATCCACTTTCACTTGTCTATGAACTACGCAAGGGGTCCAAGTTTCCATATCCGAGGAATCCGGCTATTCGAATAGATAATAATAACCCTGCAGGGGTGTACTTCTTCACACACGCTCTCGCCACTTACCACCATGTACACGTCGTGTATCTCGGCAACCTTCAAACGGAAGCCTGGCGAGGGAGTCAGCCACGACCTGACTAACCAACAAGTCTCTAGTCCAGGTTTATCGCCTATTTGGGTTCCATCCGCAAGGAGATCCGACCGCGGTGTCGCTCACGGCCCCAAACGATGTGTACAGGGTTCCCAAGCCCACCATCCTGGTGCCACATGGTACACCGGGCCATGGTGCCTAGTCTGTCCTAAGCCCACCTGTACCGGGTGCCACTTGGTAGACCACTAACACTACCTACAAACACCAGAAACTAGTTGCAACTCCTGGACAGAGATCAGGTTGATTAATAAGTCGAGAGGGGCACTTAAGCATTCCAATGCGTGGTAGTAGTTGTTCATGGATCACAAACACAGAACTCACTTCCTAAGGACGGCTGCAATGAGACAACCCACCATGTACTCCTACATGGCCTCTCACCGCCACCTTTACCAAATCGTGTTCACACACTTAGCTCTCAACAGTAGGACATGTTCACCACATTCCAATTCATCCCTGATGAATCAGACCAGACTCAACTCTAAGCAGTAGCAGGCATGACAAACAAACATGAATGAGTAGGCACATCAGGGCTCAAACAATTCCTACTCATGCTAGTGGGTTTCATCTATTTACTGTGGCAATGATAGGTCATGCAGAGGAAAGGGGTTCAGCTACCACAACATGTAACAGTTGAATCGTTGTTGTTCTAATGCAATAAAAGAGAGCAGGAGCGAGAGAGTGGGATTGTATTGGAATGAACAAAGGGGGGTTTTGCTTGCCTGGCACTTCTGAAGATATCATTGGGTCTTCATCAGTGTCAACGATCACAGCGTCGGTACAACGTCTATCGAGAGGGGACAACCACCGGCAACGGAGAAGGAACACAATCAATGCAATGCACAACATGATGCATGATAATGACATGGCAATATGTTGTTGATTGAGCTAATGCAACTAGGAACACAATTAAATGAAGTTGGTTTGAACCCAAAGTTCAAATTCAAACTCCACATGTGGTTATTTAAATACCATTCATTTGATTTGTCCTAAACAGTGGCCTTAAGTTGTTCTAACATGCATGAAAATGGTACAGATGGATTTCTTGAATTTTTCTGATAATTTTTCATATATAACTTATTTCATTTGGAGTTACGGTTGAATTTCTATGATTTTTAGAAGTTTTGGGCATTTTTTGAAGATAATAAATCATTTAAGATTTATTTAAATTCCAGAAAGGAAATATTGCGTCAGCATGACCTCACAGTGACGTCAGCAGGTCAACGGCTCGGTCCAGGTCAAACCTGACGTGTGGGGCCCGTTGGTCAGTGTGACAAGGCAGGAACAGAGGCTGGCCAGTGGGGCCAGGTCAATGCTGACAGGGCAGGTCAAACCTGACAGCCTGGGCCCACTGGACTTAAACTAATCCTAAACAGAAACTAATCCAGGTTAATTAAGGGTGTGGGTCTCATGTGTCAGTGAGCATGGGGGTTAGTTAGTGGCGTCATTAGCCACTAATGACAGCGCGACGTCGACACGGCCGGAGTTAAGCCGCCGGCGACCTTCCCGCGCGGCGGAGTCCACACGGGCGATGCTACAGGAGGCGGCTGGGCGAGAGAAGGGCACAGGGAGGAGGCCCTCTGTAACACCCTCGATGCGACTATAGCTCCCACGTGTCGAGGCACGACTTAGAGACATAATCGCATTGAAGGCATATGTCGCAAGTTAGACAATCTTCACAACATCCCATGTAATATAGATAATAAAAGGGGAGATAACATAGTTGGCTTACACTCGCCGCGTCAATCAAGTACATATAATAGCATTACATCATACAAACACTCATGGCCCGACTATGGCGCCAAAATAAAAGATAACCCAACATGCGACACGGTCCCGATCACCCCCAACTGGGCACCACTACTGATCATCAGGAAAGGAAACATAGTATCATTGAGAGTCCTCGTTGAACTCCCACTTGAGCTCGAGTGCGTCACCTGGAGCGGAATCATCAGGCCCTGCATCTGGTGTAATAGTAATCTGTGAGCCACAGGGACTCAGCAATCTCCCACCCTCGCGATCAAGACTATTTAAGCTTAATAGGTAAGGCAGGGTAAATATAAGTGGAGCTGCAGCAAGCGACTAGCATATATGGTGGCTATCCTGATCGCAAAAGAGAGCGGGAAGAGAAGGCAAAGCGCGAGCGAGAAACTAGTGGACAACATGCGCAGACATTACTCCAACACCGTGTCCACTTCCCGGACTCCGCCGAGAAGAGGCCATCACGGTAAAACACACTGTTGATTCATTTTAAATAAGTTAAGGTTCAAGTTATCTACAACCAGACATTAACAAATTCCCATCTGCCCATAACCGCGGGCACGGCTTTCGAAAGTTCAAGTCCCTGCAGGGGAGTCCCAACTTAGCCCATGACAAGCTCTCACGGTCAACGAAGGAATAGACCTCCTCCCGAGACGTTCCGATCAGACTCGGTACCTCGGTTCTTCAAGACACTTAGACAGGTTAAAACAAGACCAGCAACACCGCCCGAATGTGCCGACAAATCCCGATAGGAGCTACACATATCTCATTCTCAGGGAACACTCAGATGAGCCAGACATCGGGTAGGCCAGCCCAGAGTTGCCCCTGGTAGCCCCGGACATCGCTCGGTTGGACCAACACTCAGAGGAGCACTGGCCCGGGGGGGCTAAAATAAGATGACCCTCGGGCTCTAGAAACCCAAGGGAAAAAGAGGCTAGGTGGCAAATGGTAAAACCAAGGTTGGGCATTGCTGGAAAAGCTTTAATCAAGGCGAACTATCAAGGGGTTCCCATTATAACCCAACCGAGTAAGGAACGCAAAATCCGGGAACATAACACCGATATGACGGAAACTAGGGCGGCAAGAGTGGAACAAAACACTAGGCGAGAGGCCGAGCCTTCCACCCTTTACCAGGTATATAGATGCATTAAGATAATATGGCAATATAATGATATCCCAACAAGTAAATAAAGTTCCAACAAGGAACGGTCTCCAATCTTCACCTGCAACTAGCAACGCTATAAGAGGGGCTGAGCAAAGCGGTAACATAGCCAATCAATGGTATGGTAGGACAAGGTGGGTTAGAGGTTTGGCATGGCAATTTGGGAGGCTTGCGAGCAAGTGGTAGGCATCGTAGCATAGGCATAGCAAAAGAGCGAGCATCTAGCAAGGCAAAGATAGTAGTGATTTTGAGGGTATGATCATCTTGCCTGCAAAGTTGTCAGAGTTGACTGGATCTTCAAAAGCAAACTCAACGGGCTCCTCGTTAGCGAACTCGTCTCCCGGCTCTACCCAAACAAGACAAACAAGCAAACGGAACACAATCAACCACGTGCAAAGCTCAAACAATATGATGCAAAGATGGTATGCTATGCGGGATGCAATGCGGGATGCATATGCAAGATTTGACAAGGGATGCATGAACCTGTCCTCAACTTGGGAATCTAAGTGTGCCACTGGAAAGATGAGATGAAATCGCTTGAAAACGATATAAAGAACGCCGGAATCGGAGTTACGGTTTGGAAATGGCAAGCGATTCAAATATGACACCGGTCTGCGATTTATAGCAAGTAGCCATCTAAATGCAATGAGATGAACAAGCTACAGCACCCAAACATGGCAACAAAATACATGGCAGGGATGCATTCATGATGCTTAACAAAAGTCTAGCACTGAGCTACGGCCAATTCATCCATTAACAGGTTCAAACAAGCATGGCAAAAATGCATATGGTAAACAGATCTCAGACTTTGTGAAATTAACACTTGTCTGGAATTTCAGATCAGATAGCACTCTTCGGAGCAGCAAAACTACATGCTACAGGACCTGAACATGGCAAAGTAAAGCATGGCATGGAGCTACTCAAAGAGCTTAACAAAAGTCCCTTAGTGACCTTTAGCCAAAAGGGATTAGAAAATACAATTGCAAGCATGTGAACATGGCAAAAACATAATCAGATCACAGACTTAGTGAAAACTAGAGCATGCTGAAAACATATATCAAGTAGGCATGTTTACGAGCTCGATGCACTCACTACGGAGCAAGTCATGACCAACTAAGCATACATCCATCAAGAATACACAAAATGCAAGCTAGACATGGCAAGAACAATAACATAGCATGCACGGATCAACTACAACATCATCGGCAAAATCGCTAACAAGTAGACAATCTGCCCAGATTCGCGAAGTAGCAAAAGTCGAGCTCGATTGACTCAATCTAGGGTGCTCCATAATTTCAAACAAAGACATGTATGGATAGATCACTACAATATTAACAAAACATCCTTACTGATTAGCCTCAAAAGAGGCACGGATCACTAGGAAACAACATGAACATATGGCAACATGAGATAAACAGATCAAGGATGGCTCACTTTTGAAGCTTGTGCTAGTCACCACACATCACAAAAATACATGGGTTGCACCTCTGGAAAGATGGCAAAACCCTTAACAAAACATATGTAGAACTCATGGGCATATCATGCACATAATAATCATGGCAAAAATGACAAATATCTAAATGGAGCAGCAGATCTGACAAATATCTCAAGTAGCACTCTTCTAACAGCATTTCGGACATCAAGATGAACTCAAAAGAAAATGATGCAATGGAATGAAATGATGTACTCTCTGAGACGAACATTTTGATATGCTATATGCCCAAAACGGAGCTACGGATGCAGAGTTATAGCACGATGAACAGGAGCATATGGATCTGAGATTTGAGGACTTAGAAGAAAAAAACCACCTCGCGGATTAGGGTTTACTGTTCACCCGCGAGATCCACTGTTCACCCGCGACGGAATGCGAGGTCGCCGGTGAGGATCCCTACTCCAGCGAAGAGGAGGCGCTGCTCCGGCGCGGGGGAATCCGGAGCCGGCGAGAGGAGGGACAGGACGGCGACGGCGGCCGTCGGGCGCGGCCCCGGCGCGGATTGGCGGCGGCGGGCGATGGTCCGGTGGGGCGGCGCGGTCGCCGGTGAGGGGGCGGCGACCGACGTCGGCTCCGTGCGGTGGCGCGGGGTCGCCGGATGGCAGGAAGAAGGCGGCGGGGCACGGTAGGCGGCTCGGCCCGGGCGGCGGCGAAGGAGGGCCCGCCTTGGCCCTCGCGGGCCGGCGGCGGAGGGAGGCCCCGCGCGGGACAGGTGCGGCCCCTCACAGGCTGGACGCGACGGCTCTGTATGTCCGGCCCGGGACAGACATTGTCCGGCGCGGCGGATCTAGGATTTTAGGGTTTCGAAGAGGGGATCCGCGAATTGGGGGAGGGGGTCTATTTATAGAGGTAGAGGGAGCTAGGAGTGTCCAAATGAGGTGCGGTTTTCGGCCACGCGATCGTGATCGAACGCTCTAGATGATGGAGAAGGTTTTGGTGGGTTTTGGGCCAAATTGGAGGGGTGTTGGGCTGCAACACACACGAGGCCTTATCGGTCCCTCGGTTAACCGTTGGAGTATCAAATGAAGTCCAAATGGTACGAAACTTGACAGGCGGTCTACCGGTAGTAAACCAAGGCCGCTTGGCCAGTCTCGGTCCAATCCGGAAATGTTTGAACCCCACACACGAAAGAAAGGTAGAATTGACCACCGGAGGAGAACGAAGCGCCGGAATGCAAAACGGACAACGGGGAAAATGCTCGAATGCATGAGATGAACACGTATGCAAATGCAATGCACATGATGACATGATATGAGATGCATGACAACGACAACAACACACGGAGACAAAGACCTGAACCCGAGAAAATAAAATAACTTAACGCCGGAAATGGCAAGAGTTGGAATACATATTGGGAAAGTCATATCCGGGGTGTTACACCCTCTCTCGCGCGCATCCAACGGAGCAGGTGGGAGGCCGCGGGGTGAATGGAGCTCGCCAGAAGTGAGCTCGCAGCGGCGCCAGAGTTCGGGTGAGTGCGGGGTTGCGGCTGCAGTGCTCGAGCGAGCAAACGGAGTGGGTACGCAGCCTCCTGGAGGCGCCAGGAGCGTGTCAGTGCCCCTGGAGCGAGCAGGAGAGGCTCTGGAGCGCGGGCTCGCCGGCCATGGCGGACGGCGGCCTCGGTTTCACGGGCGATGAGGCTAGGGGAAGAAATCGAGCAGGGGAGTATGGGGGAAACGACCAGTAGCTCACAGCGCGTCGTCTGAAGTACTCGTCAGCTCGGGGGTGGCTCTGGAGACGACGGAGTGGCGACGGCGATCACTGGCGCTGGAGCTTGAAGATGATGTCGATGACAGCGATACGGCGCGTCTCCGGTTGCTTGGCTCGTCGAGGAGGCATAGATGACGGAGGCGGAGCCCATGGGCACTTCAAAGGGGCGAGGGGGTGGCGGTGGCTGTTACTACGGCGAACGGCAGCGACGGCGGTTCTTGGTCTCGCTTGGGGCCGAGAGATAGAGGAGGGGAGGAGCTCCAGGGAGAGAGGGGAAAGTGACAGGGGACCGAGGAGGGTCGCGTGGCGATGCTAGAAGGGCCGAGGCGTCGCGGTGGAAGTAGGAGGTGGTCGGGCGTGCGCCGGCGCGCGGTGGCCACGCGCCCCTGTCCTTCTGTCAAAGGAGGAAGAAGACCGGGGAGCCCCTGGTGGGCTGGGCCAGATCAGGAGCTGGGCTGGCTCTGCTGCAGGTGAGAAGCCCAGGTGAGTCCTTCTCTCTCTCTCTCTTTTATTAATTGTTCTGTTTTTTCTATTTCTGCTAATATGTTTTGATTCAGTTCAAAGACCAAACCATTTCCAAAATTCATGAAAATAATTGTGTGAACTAAATGGACTTATCCAAAGCTACACAACAATTTCCAGAATTATTGAACATATATTTATTATATAATAAATATAGATCCAATTCAAATAGTTATTGAATTAATTTCAAATGCCCAAAATAAATATTTCTGAAACTCCAAAAATGTTGGTTTGAATTTTCCTCTTGCCAATAATTTTACAGAATAACAGGAACATTTCCTTGGACTCATTTGAAAAGATTTTTAATGTTGATTATTTCTGAAGTGATTTTTGAGGGTTTCAACTAACCTCAATTCGACTTTCAGAATTTAGACATGATGCATGGATGCTCTCTTATGCATCTATTGCAAACAATTCTAGGGCTGTGACAGAAAGACAGGTCCATTGCAGCTTACATCCAGGAGTTAAACCAGTACATTCGTCGCCAGGAGAACCAAATGTGCGCAAGCATGACAAATCTGAAGAAGTTGATGACTAGGAACATGGAGCTGGAAGAGGAACTCAAGTCTACACGCGACGGATATGAGGAGGAAATCACAATACTAGTGGAGAAGAATGACGACCTGACAAGGAAGCTAGGAGTATTCGTGGGAGACCCTGCGCCAGGAGGAGATGACGACCACCCCAAGGACTACATCATCATCGATGACACCAACTCTGACCCCCAGTGATGATGATTATGAAGAAGAAGCTGGAGCAGATATCATGGAGTCATCTACGGATCAAATTTTTTAGCAGACCACCATACTATTAGTAGTATTTCCCCCATGTATATATTAGTAGTCCGAGCACTCTAATGATAGTTAGATCGATTGTATGCCTTGTTTGAAATTGTTTTGGTGTGATATGTTTGTGTTTGTCTCATGTGTATATGGGTAGTGCTTTCTCACTAGACCTCATTCTATTATAATCTCTCCCCTCTAAACCCATCAGATGCCTCCGAGACGTGACCCCGGATTTGCTTTCCCACCGGAGCTCACTTAGTTGATCCAACAGCAGAATACACTGATGTAGTTGCTAGTCCAGAATCAAGGCAACAACAATAACAACAACCCACCGCCACCACCTCCAGTTGACAACTTAGCCCTTTTTCTGAGGTTACAACCGCCGGTGTTTTCCAATAGCACCGAGCCCATAGTTGCGGATGACTGGCTATGCAGGATTGGAAGGGAGTTAACCACAGCAGGTTGCATAGATGCTGAGAAGGTGTGTTTTTCCGCACACCAATTGGATGGACCTGCAGCCTCATAGTGGGAGAATTACACAGCCACCTTCCCCATAGCCAATGTTACTTGGGAGTAGTTTCAGCAAGCGTTCTGCACTCCTCATGTCTCAACTGAAGCTATGATCTTGAAGAGGCGTGAGTTTCGCAACTTACGCCAGGGCAACCATACTGTGGGGCAGTACGTGGATGAGTTTAGCAAGTTAGCTCGTTATGCCCCAGATGATGTGGCCACAGATGCCGCGAAGCAAGAGAAATTTATGGAAGGGATGAACGATGAGATGAGTATGCAGTTAATGGTGGCAACCTTTAACAACTACCAGGAGTTGGTAGATAAGGCTCTTATGATTGAAGGGAAGCAGCAGTAGACTGAGAGCCGCAAAAAGAAGAATGGACAAGGGAGGTACAATTCAGGAGCTCAGCAGAAACGCCGTTTCACCCCGAACTCGGGAGGATATACCCATAATCATGGAGGCCATAACCACAATGGAGGAAGTTCGCATAACCACAGTTGCCCCAAGAATGGAAACGGGAATGGAGCAGGCAGTAACCAGAACCGCTCTAACCCAACCACACCCGCCAAAAGGGATCTAAGTCATGTTACTTGTTTCAAGTGCGGGAAGACTGGACATTACGCCACCGAATGTCCTGAAGGAAAGAATGGAAATGGCAATGGAAACTTGGGGAAGAAGCCCAACCCTTTCAACAAGGGACAAGTGAACCACGTGAAGGTGGAGGAGGTTGAAGAGCAGCCAGATGCAGTTATCGGTAAGTTTTTGGTTAAGTCATTTACCTCTCTCGTTCTTTTTTATACTCGTGCATTGCATTCATACATATCAAGGGGATTTTTGGAAAGTATAGGTTGCCCACTAAAGTTCTTAAGACACATATGTTAGTAAGCTCACCTGGAGCGGAGTATATGGCAAGCAGTGGATGTTTCCAGATGCCATTGACCATAGGTAGGCATGTTTTCCCCTAAGACTTAATAATTTTGGAATCACAATGATTGGATGTGATACTTGGTATGGATTGGCTATCGATGTATGGGGGAAACATTGATTGCGCCAGTAAGTCAATTCTGCTCACCACACCGGAGCGAAAAAGGATTAAGTATGTATCTAGGCATACACCAAAGAGGACGCACGTAAATTCCCTCACGGGAGTTGTTCAGGAGGAAGTGCCTGTAGTGAAGGATTACCCGGATGTATTTCCAAAGGAACTACCAGGCATGCCGCTGGATCGAGACATTAAGTTTTTGATAGAGCTGTTGCCAGGCACCGGACCAATATTGAAGAGACCATACCGGATGCCCGTGAATGATCTGGAGGATATTAAGAAACAGATTAAGAAGTTATTTGAGAAAGGTTACATTCGCCGAAGTTCGTCACCAATGGGAGCCCCAGTGCTCCTGGTCGAGAAGAAGGATAAATCTTTGAGAATGGTTGTTGATTATCGTGCATTGAATGAATTGACGATCAAGAACAAGTACCCACTGCCATTGATCAATGATTTGTTTGACCAGCTACAAGGAGCTAAAGTATTTTCCAAGATCGATCTTCGATCAGGATACCACCAGCTGAAGATCCAATAACAGGATATACCTAAGACAGCTTTCACCACAAGGTACAGGCTATACAAGTACACAGTTATGTCATTCGGATTGACTAACGCCCCTGCCTATTTCATCAATATGATGAATAAGGTGTTCATGGAGTTCTTGGATAAATTTGTCGTGGTGTTCATTGATGACATTTTGGTATACTCAAAGAATGAAGAGGAACACAAGGAACATTTGCGCTTAGTTCTCGAGAAGCTCACGGAACATCAGTTATACACCAAGTTCAGCAAATGTGAGTTTTGGTTGAAAGAAGTTGGATTCCTTGGACATGTTATATTAGGAGAAGGTATAGCAGTAGACCCTACCAAGGTTCAGTCAGTCACTGAGTGGTTGGCATCCACCTCATTTGGAGAAATCCGTAGTTTTCTTGGACTCGCGGGATATTATCGCAGGTTCATTGAGAATTTCTCTAAGATTGCGAAGCCTATGACAGAGTTGTTGAAAAAGGACAACAAGTTCAAATGGACAGATGAATGTGAGGCAAGTTTCCAGGAGTTGAAGAATCATTTGGTTACAGCCCCAGTGCTGATTCTGCCGGATATACACAAGGATTTCCAAGTGTATTGAGACGCATCTCGCTTAGGACTTGGGGCATACTTATGAAAGACGGAAGAGTTGTTTCATATGCCTCACGTGAGCTTCGACCACATGAGTTGAATTATGCCACGCATGATTTGAGTTAGCAGCGGTAGTGCATGTGCTCAAGACCTAGAGACATTTCCTTATGGGGAATCATTGTGACGTGTACACGGATCATAAGAGTTTGAAGTACTTTTTCACACAAAAGGATTTGAATCTCAGGCAAAGGAGATGGTTGGAGCTTATAAAGGATTATGATATGAAGTTGCACTATCATCCAGGTAAGGCCAATGTCGTAGCAGACGCCTTGAGCCGGAAGAGTTACGCCAATACCCTCATAAGTGGAGGATTGCCAAAGCAGTTAGCTAAAGATCTCAGGGAGCTACGCTTGGAGATAGTCCCTAGAGGATTTTTCTGCCGCATTGGAAATTTAGTCGACATTATGGGGAGAAATTCGAGCAGCTCATAAGGATGATAAGGAAATTTCTGAGATAAAGGAAAAGATGAGAGAAGAAAAAGCCAAGGGTTTTCGTGAGGATGAGCACGACACCTTGTGGTTTGAGGACCGTGTTTTTGTACCCAATAATGCAGAGATCAGGAAGTTGATACTTCAGGAGGCTCATGACTCGCCGTACTCGATACACCTCGGAAACACCATGATGTATTTGGATTTGAAGGAGCGTTTCTGGTGGACTGGTATGAAGAAGGATATTGCCGAGTATGTAGCCGTATGTGATATATGTCAGAGAGTGAAGGCAGAACATCAGAAGCCAGCAGGATTACTGCAGCCTATGCCGATACCTGAATGGAAGTGGGACAAGCTTGGCATGGATTTCATCACCGGATTACCCAGGACCCGATCGGGATACGATTCTATTTGGGTAGTAGTGGATCGTTTGACCAAAGTGGCTCACTTTATCCCAGTGAAAACCACCTATACAAGTGCGAAGTTGGCCGAGATATATATGACCAGGATCGTATGTCTGCATGGAGTTCTGAGGACTATCGTATCAGATAGGGGAACATAGTTTACTTCAAAGTTTTGGCACCACCTACACCACACTTTGGACACCATGCTACAGTTCAGTATACTTTTCATCCGCAGACAGACGGACAGACCGAGAGAGTCAATCATATTCTGGAGGACATGTTGAGGGCTTGTGCGCTAGATTATCGATCTAGTTGGGATGATAATTTGCCCTACGCAGAGTTCTCATACAACAACAGTTACCTAGCCAGTCCGAAGATGGCACCTTTCGAAGCTTTGCGTGGTAGAAGGTGTAGAACACCGTTGATGTGGGATGAATTGGAGACCACCAGTTGTTTGGACCAGATTTGATCAAAGAGTCCGAAGAGAAGGTTAAGTTGATTCGAGATAGACTGAAGGTAGCTCAGTCTAGGAAGAAGAGTTATGCAGACTCAAAACGCAAGGAGGTAGTCTATGAAATCAGAGAGAGAGCATATCTTAGGGTGTCACCCCTGCAAGGAGTTAAACGTTTTGGAGTTAAGGGAAAGCTAGCCCCAAGGTTTGTAGGACCATACCGAGTTTTGGAATGTATGGGAGAAGTTGCCTACAAGCTCGAGTTACTCGAAGGACTGTCAGGAGTTCATGATGTGTTTCACATTTCCCAGTTGAAGAAGTGTCATGCAGAGATGGCTGATATTCCTCTGAGAGATACAGTGCCCCTGGAAGCAATTCAGTTGGATAGTGATCTGACCTATGAGGAGAAACCAGTCAAGATACTCGAGTTTGCCAGCTGAGTCACATGCAGTAAGGTTATCAAGTTTTGCAAAGTTCAGTGGAGCCACCATACCGAGGATGAAGCCACCTAGGAACAAGAGGATGATCTACGGAAAGACCACCCACACCTATTTTCTAGCCAACCCAAATCTCGAGGGCGAGATTCACCTTAAAGGGGGTAGGTTTGTAACATCCCAAATTTCCAATTTGGAATCTTATAAATAGGTCATCATATGCATATAATATTTTATTTGCATTTTGGCTTTGTGATCCCAAAATCCTAAGCAACTCAAGGACCCACAGAGGGAGTTGGGGATTTTATGGTTTTCATATTTGAATTTCTAAAATATTGAAAAGTGGATCACTTTGGTTTTAATTATTTTCTCTCCAAATAATATTTCCAATATTAAAAATATATGAGAGGAGATAATATGACTTCTCCAAAATTAATGAAATATTGGAGGAAAATTACTAAAATCAAATAAATTATTTTATTTGGATTTTATTGCTATTTTATTTGAATTAGAAAAATATGCATTTTTAGGCCAAGAAAATGTTCACTAAGTTCTAAATATTTTATTTAGATGGTGAAAATTTGTTTTGGCATTTTTAGATTTTTATTTTATTTTATTTAGGATTTTTCTCAGTGGAATCGTTTGTTTTAAAAAACATTCCGGACCAAACCGGGCCGAAGGACCAGCCGGCCCAGCGCAGCGCCACCGCCTTCCCCCGCGTGCCCGCGTGCCCGAGCCGGAGTCCGGGATGCCCCCGCGGCCGCGGCCTGCCCCTTCCCCAAGACAGACCCCCTCCCCCTCTTAAATAGCGCCGCCTACGCCCCTTACCACCACCTCGCCCCGCCCCTCAACAGCAGCAGCCGCCGCCGCCTGCAGCCGCCGCCGCCACCGCAGCGCCGCGCCGTCTGCGCCGCCCGTCGCCTCGCCGAGCTCCGCCACTCGCCGAAAAGCCGCCGCCCGCCCGCCGGATCCCGCCGGAAACAGCCGCCGTTGACCGCCCGTTGACCAATCGGTTTTTCTTCGGTTAACCCTGATTTTTTTAGTTTTGCGGTTTATTTTCTTAGATTGGTTTTCATCGGTTTATTTATTTAGCGGACGTTCGTCCATTCATTCGTTTTAACGAGCGTTGTTCGGAGGTTAGGTTCAGACAGCGAACGTTCATTCGTTAGTCTTTTCTTTTTATTTTATTTTCCGCCAAGGACCTATCCGTGATTATTTTTATCGCAGATTAGCCCCTGATATTCCAACCCTCGCCGTTTCTTAACCGTTTGGCCAAATCTAGTGAAACCAATGCCAAAATCTTTGTTTCGAAAGCCTCTTTATGTTTAATCAACTTGAACATGGTTTTGACAAATTTAAAATTTGGTTTCAAGCAGATTTGTCTACAAAGTTCTTTTGACCGTAGTTTCAGTTCCGTATCTCCGTTGTGATCGATTCTTTTTGCAAATCGAACCTCTTCGGTTGAACTTTCAGTTTGGATCTTCCTAATTGAAGTTTTTCCCTTGCATCTTTGCTTGAGTGCTTATGTATGATATTGTTTGTTTGCGCTAGAATTCCCGGAGTGCGCAGCGTGCTACTACGAGTCACTAGGTTTTGCAGATCATCAGCAAGGCAAGTAACACATGGATCATACCCCTTTATTACCCAGTTTTTATGCATTACCTCAACCCTCAAACATTGCATGTGTAGGATCTCTTAACATGTGGGATTTGGGAAGTAGATGATGAGGTAGAACCTATTACCCTTTTTATTATCAAACCCCTGGGAGTTACTTCTACATTATGCTATTATTGCCATGCTATGCTCGTAGACGTGGATTGGGTTTGAGTGTATCCATGACAGATGTGATATTGTTAATTAATGGTTTACTTAAGGTGGCTACTTAAACACACATCTGGGTGGATTGGTTGCGGGCACCTGGGGATATACCAGTGCTGTCCTTTTTGGTTCTCCACCCAGGCTCAAAGGGATCATAAGATTATTCATGCTAGAAACTTCCGCGTGCAACCACAAGCCATTATGGGCTCTAGCATAGTTGATTAAGTTGTGGGGATCCTTCCCATGATGGACTAGCAGATGTAGGGGATTGTACGTGTACCGGCCTATCTATCGATTAAGGGACCTCTTCGGAAAGACTGTGTCTCGGTCATCCGTTTCTCAAAAACCATGCAGTGCGAGAAATACAACGGAGGAGATCGAGTCTTGTGGGGAAAAGTGTGCAAATCTCTGCAGAGTGTACAAACTAATCATGGTTAGCCGTGCCCCCGGTTATGGACATCTTGAGTATATGGATCTTGGATTATCATGTTGATCTCATCACTCTAAATTAATTTGTTGGGATGTTATTTACTTTTAATTGGGATTGATATGGGGTTTTACCATTCTCAATGTTTTTCAACTACCATGATAGTTAAATAAAATATATTCCTTTGTTGTAGGGAAAAATTGGCTTTTTCACAAAAACATTGTTGGATCACAGGTTCTGGCAAAACACTTAAAGTTCGAACACTGGGGTGCATGCGAAGATCTCCCCCCTATCAATCCGCGTCCTAACTTAGCCAAGATCTCCTGAACTAACTCGATGAACTTGCAACACAAAGGACACAAGATTTATACTAGTTCGGGCCACCGTTGTGGTGTAATACCCTACTCCAGTGTGGTGGTGGTGGATTGCCTCTTGGGCTGAAGACGAACAGTACAAGGGGAAGAACAGTCTCCTGAGGTTGAGGTGTTCTTGTGTTTGGTGGGTGTGCCGCTAAGGATGTGGTGGATCCAATCCCCCTCCTACTATGGTGGTGGCTAGTCCTATTTATAGAGTCCCTGGTCCTCTCCCCAAATATTGAGCGAGAAGGGAGCCAACAACAGCCAATTTGAAAGGGGACAGCTAGTACAAGCTATCCTGACAAAAGCAGTCTTCGCCTGCCAAAGGCTCTGGTGGTGACGCCGTCTTGGGCTCCACGGTGACCTCCGTCCTGCCGTCCTTTTGGTCTTGGTCTCGTCGCGCCAATATGGAAACCTTTGCTCAATTCCTCGGTACTCCGCGCCTGTGCTTGCCCCCTTAGTACCAAAGAGGAAACAAGGACACTGCGCGCGCTGGCACCCACCTGGTCTCGATCGTAACGGCTTACGTCACTAGAACCTCGCGAGGTTTGCCCGGCCTTGAACTCTCCGCCCCTCACGAGCCAGCCTGGTGAGGCCGCTCCTGAGGAGGTCTTGTGTCGTCCACCTCACGAGGCTTGTCCCCTTGCGAGGGTCTTGATTCCTTGTTGATGAAGATGGGCCGTACAGGCCTACTAGCAAAGCCATGCCGTGGGCTGCAGGCAGGCAATTCTGGGGACCCCCATTCCCAGAACGCCGACAGTAGCCCCCGGGCCCAAGGCGCGCTCGAGCTTGGCTTTGAGGCGAAGCCAAGGGGAAAGTGCGGAGCGCCGCGGGCTGCAATAGCCTGCGGCCTCGATCGATGCGTGGCGGTTGATTGGACGTGGGCGTCTCTGCTTCCCCACGCTGCCTTGATACCCTCCTGGCTAAACGGCCACCGCGGTCCACACAGTTATTCTTCCATTGCTTGCGCCATTCTCCTCCAATTCCTCTGCTTCCCCCAGACTCTGCTCCTCTTTCGAATATGACCTTAGCTCTGCTCACCCCATCGCCATGGCGCCGACGCAAGCGGTTAAGGGGAAGAAGCCTCTGTCTTCGGCTAGTGCACCCCCGGCCGCCGAGCCCGTAGTAGGCCGATCGCGGGTGCTCAATGAGGAGGCCATGGGCAAGGTGCATCCCATGCTCGCATCCAGCTTCAACGAGTGGGGAGAGACGGTGGCTTGGCCTACTTCCCGTGCTCACATTGACCGGACGGCCACTGAGGTCCCCTTCTTCATCAATGCCCTCTGGGCTGGCTTGGTCCCTCCTTTCTCCGCCTTCCTCAACGCAGTGCTTTCTCATTATCAGATCCACATGCTGCACCTTGATCCCCAATCCGTGACCCTTCTTGCCGTCTTCTCCTTCATTTGTGAGGCCATGGTAGGCATTGCTCCCTCCATGGCTCTTCTTCGCCACTTCTTCTCGCTGCACCTGATTGATCCTCGGCAGAGCTCCGGATTCCTGAGCTTTCAGGCCGCGGCGGTGACGGCCGGCGACGGGATCGACTTCGAGCTTCCACCATCCACGAGCGGGTTCCGGACACGGTGGGTGTTTGTTGACGCCGGAGTGCTCATCCCCCTACTCTCTTCTCCGTCAAAGCCCGCCATTCCTAACTCCGGTTGGTGCCAGCGGAGGCTCGCCGATCCACGCCTTGTCCCCATCTGGCTCAGATTGAGATGGCTCAAAGACCTTGGCGTGACTGCGCCTATGGTGGTGAGGGATTTCGTCCGGCGCCGAAATTGCTCCGCTTCAGCGCCACTCCCGGCTGATGTGGGCCTTGCTCAGCAGCCAGGACCACATGAGACTTTGGGAGTCTAAGCTCCCCCATGAGGCGCGGCGAACGATGCTTGAGGTCCTGATGGGCGTTCCATTGCCGGACGACTTGCCGAGGAAGAGTTGCGTTTTGTACGGCTGCTCGAACAAGATGACCTTCGCGGAGCGGATGCCCTTCTTCGACGAATGGGAGCTGCGCCCAACTGGCCTCGTGGGGCCCCGTGAGAACCCCATCGTCGTGGTTCCTTTCCTCGATGTTGGCACCGAGCTCGCCCCAAGTGTTGGTGCAGAGGGGCGTACACCGCTGGGGGCCGATAGTAAAGGTGCTGAGATGCCAATGCTACCCACGGCTCCCGAGGCATCGACCTCGGGGTCTCGTGACTCTTGCCCTCGGGAGGCGATTGAAGGGGCGATGCAGCCCGCGTCTCCCACGGCCGGGGCTCCTGAGGCCTCGGCAAGTCACTGCGAGGCAGAGCCGGCTAGCTCTTCTCCGCCTAGCGCTTCTCAGGCTTCCCCTCCGAGCACTTCTCCAGCCGCGCCTTGTGTCAGCCTCCATGTCCAGCACTTCGGCCGGCTATGCGTGGAATTTGCAGAACTCCGCAAGAGAAAGGGGGCCCCGAGCTGCGGCAGCGGCACCTTCGGGCCGTTGAAACGGAGGAAGTATATCGCCGTTGAAGAGTAAGTACCTTATGTTGGTGATCTTCTGTGTGCCGCTTTCCTTCCTGACGATTGTCCCCTCAGGACCCCTTCTGCCAAGGCCGTGTAATCTCCTGAGAAGTAGCTCCCTCTTGTCCCGTTGCACATGCCAAGCTCGAGCGCTGCAGGGTCGTACGCCGCCCACGGCATGGGGTCAACCGTGGGAGTTGGCCCGTCATCAGGGCATCTTGAGCTTGCGTCTTCGCCGTCCTTTCTTCACGGCCTTGCTCGGAGCGGAGTAAGCGTGCCAAGGGCTCCTCCCCTGGTCACGGTCGGCGACTGGCTGGCTTCGATCCCGGGGTCTTCTTCAAGCAGTGGGCCCCATTTAGTTCGAGCCCCTCGCGAGGCCCAGCTGGCGCCTGGGGAAGCGCCAGCCCCCATCCCCCTACTGAGAGGGGGCACACCGCATCGGGCGTCGCCCATAGCCCCTGTAGCGGAGGGCGAGATGGGTTGTGCGCTCGAGTTCGAGCATGGGCGGAGCGTCGTTCGTCGTCAGCTCTTCCAGGAGGCGATGGGCGCGATGAACCGACTCAATGAAGACTTGTGGGTGTCGACGCGCACCTTGAGGCCGAGGGTCTTCGGTTGGCGGAGGAGTGGCACAAGTTGAAGGTGTCCATCAATCTCGGGCGCCACCAGCGTGAGCTAGATAACATGAAGGCTGAGGCTTCCCTTGCAGCCTCCCATGAGGCCTGCTCCCGAGCTCTGGAGGAGGCTCGGGAAGCTGACCGCCGTCGCAAGGCCGCGGAGAAACGCGCATGGGAGCTCCAAGCCTTGATCGCTGTCTTTGATCAGCAGGTGGAGGCGCGCAGGGCTGCCCTTGCGTCGTTGAGGGGGTCGCCCACCGAGGAGGAAGAGATCCGAAAGCGCGAGGAGGTGCTGGCGCTGGAAGCCGTGGAGCGCAGCCTTGAACTCGAACGGCTGGAGACGAGGGAGCGCCAGGTTGCTCAGGCGGAGGACGACGTCGGCACGCGTGAGGTCAGGGCCCAGGAGGAGGTCGACCACTGGGTGGCCGAGGCCCGCGCGGATCTCGAGAGCAGGCACAACCTGAAGCTGAAGCTCGTGGAAGCCAGGGCCACTAGTAGGACCGCTGCCCTCAAGTCTAGGTTGGTCGAGGTAGAGCGGCGCGAGGAGGCCGCCGCATCCTCCCTGGCCTCGGCGTAGGCTAAGCTGGCTTCCGCCCGCGCCGAGCTGCCCTCTCTTCGACAGCGGGTCATCGACGCTGAGTCCGTCACGCGGCAGAACAAGGATGAAGTGCTTGAGCGGCAGACGTTGGAGCGTGTGCACACCCCCATGCCCGAGGACCTCAGGAATAGGGCCAACACCACCCTGGGCCATATCTGCGATGAGAATGCTCCTCATCCCCATGCAAACGACTATGCCAGCCACCTCTGCTTCTTGGGAGATGTGGTGACGCGCCTGCAGAATCTTTCCGAGAGGGCTCGCCAACTTGTTGAAGAGGGGAGTCGCAGTGTGCTTGGGTGCGCGTTCTCCCGCATCTTCACCCACCTCCGGAACATCAATCCCACCTTCGATTTTGATGCCGCCATTGCTCCCATACCGGAAGCTATCCGGGGCGACTTGGCGCGATGGGTCGAAGACAACGTGGATGCGTTGGTCAGGGCCTTCGCTTCTGACGACGACGGGGTAGTTGTTGCGGCGGACGAAGGCGACGTGGTTGATGATAGCGACACCGGCGCCAATGAAGGTGGAGGCACCAACCATGGCGACAGCGACGCCAGCGGTGCGTCTGAAGATGACATGGGGGACGCGGCGAGTGATATATCCGGCTGATCCCTTGTTTCCCTACCGTTTTACACTGTAAAATCTTGTGCGTGGCCCCGGAAGATTGTAAGAGCACTTTGAGAGGGGGAGCCCCTCATGTAAACAAATCACAACTTTTATACTTCTGTGTCAAATTGAGTACGCGTCTTCACGAGCTTACGTATGTTGGGGCAAGGTTATTGTTGCGGTTTACCTTAGCCTGGACGAGCCCAAAACCGGCTCAAGAGATTGTGGGTTTCTGAGAAGCTCCTGAGGAATTCGTCGTCACACCCGAGAGGGCCGTGTGATAAGCGAGCACCAGCGACAGCTCGGCACGTGTGTGGCTCGTGTGCTTCATGCCCAGCCCGGCTCGCGAGGGGGGAGCGACTGGTGCGAACTCCCAAACAAGGCAAGAACTAGACTGTGAGAATAGCTCGAACGAGAAAAGGCATCCCCCCCCCCCGCGCGCATCAAATGAAAATTCAACTTCAACTTAAATCCAAATCCAGAAGGCAGGGTTACAGAAAGGAGATCCAAAGCAAAAGGCCGCGTCCGACGCCTAGTCTAGTCTTCGACGTCTTCTCACCAACGCGGAGCTAAGTGCTGCCACTGGGCGTGGGAGGGAGCACGCGAGGCCCGAGGGCGGCTCTCCTGAGGCTCCGGGGCGTGTATAGCCTCACTCATTATTACGTGAGAGTGTCACGGGCGGCGATCTTCATAGGCGTGAGCCTTACTTCATATCGCCTGATGAGGGCCGCGCCTTGCGCCACCCCTACCACTGTTGGGATGACCAGAAACCAGGACGGCCCAACGAGGGCAGAGGGGACGCTAGCGGCGCCCCCGGTGACCATGGGTCCTCTGCCGGGGGAAAGGTCGCGGATGCCCCCCCCCCCCCGGCAGAGGGCCTACCTCCGGGGGTTGCCTTGCTCCATGCGATGCGGGGAGGGACCTTGCTCCTGGCCCCTTCCATGCAGCCCCCAGTGGGTCTCTCCTGTCGGGGCAGGCATCGCCGTGCTGGAACCATCGTTCGGCGCCGTGACCTGGTTCATCTGTGACTCTTGGTTAGCGTAAGCCTGCCCCTCAGGGATTAATAGTACCATGTATCTATCGTCGATGGCGCGGCTATAGGCCTCTCTGGCGGCTCTTGAAGGCTTTAGCTCCTAACGCCTCCTCCTCCCATCCTGGCGGCTCGGATGCGAGAGGGCGCCCTCCGCCATGGACCGTGCTGATGTCGATGAAGCCCCCGGGCGCACTTGGGGGTACACGGGCGCGGCGAGGCCCGCCGTGGGATCCTGCCGCTGCCTAGGGCGTGAGCTGGTAGCAGAAAGGCGGTGCTCCCGTGGCCATCGCATCTAGGAGCTCGGGGACATGTTCCAGCAATGCATCCCGCCCGCTCTCCATCAGTCGGCACCGCAGTAGCTCCCATGCCACTGTGAGCGCGGCCCACATGTTCGCCTGCTCCCTCCTGGTGTGCGGCGCTGTCACTGCGGCGTGGCTGGCGGCCCTTGCAATGGCTCGCGTCTGTCGGGGGGTAAGAGCAGAGGGTCAGTGGCCGCGCCGCCCACGCCCCGTGGTGCTTGGTGCGCGCGCCGCCTGAGATGCAGGGTTGAGGTCTTCCTGGGCAGACGGCGCCACCCGGGCGGGCCAAGCTGCCCATCGGTCGTCGTCAGCCCTCGGGTCGCCGGACATCGGAACCGCGGAGCGTTGGCAGATCGTCTGGTGGGGAAGAAGCTTCGGCGCACCCCTACCTGGCGCGCCAAATGTCGGATCACGGGTTCCGGCAAAACCCTTAAGGTTCGAACACTGGGGTCCGCGCGAAGATCTCCCCCCTATCGATCCGCGTCCTAACTTAGCTAAGATCTCATGAAGTAACTCGATGAACTCGCAACACAAAGGACACAAGATTTATACTGTTTCGGGCCACCATTGTGGTGTAATACCCTACTCCAGTGTGGTGGTGGTGGATTGCCTCTTGGGCTGAAGACGAACAGTACAAGGGGAAGAACAACCTCCTGAGGTTGAGGTGTTCTTGTGTTTGGTGGGTGTGCCGCCAAGGATGTGGCGGATCCAATCCCCCTCCTACTATGGTGGTGGCTAGTCCTATTTATAGAGGCCCTGGTCCTCTCCCCAAATATTGAGAGAGAAGGGAGCCAACAACGGCCAATTTGAAAGGGGACAGCTAGTACAAGCTATCCTGACAAAAGCAGTCTTTGCCTGCCAAAGGCTCTGGTGGTGACGCCGTCTTGGGCTCCACGGTGACCTCCGTCCTGCCGTCCTTCTGGTCCTGGTCTCGTCGCGCCAATATGGAAACCTTTGCTCGATGCCTCGATACTCCGCGCATGTGCTTGCCCCCCTTAGTACCAAAGAGGAAACCAGGACACTGCGCGCGCTGGCACCCACCTGGTCTCGATCATCACGGCTTACGTCACGAGAACCTCGTGAGGTTTGCCCGGCCATGAACTCTCCGCCCCTCGCGAGCCAGCCTGGTGAGGCCGCTCCTGAGGAGGTCTTGTGCCGTCCGCCTCGCGAGGCTTGGCCCCTCGCGAGGGTCTTGATTCCTAATTGATGAAGATGGGTCGTACAGGCCTCCTAGCAAAGCCACGCCGTGGGCCGCAGGCAGGCAAGTCTGGGGACCCCCATTCCCAGAACGCCGACAAACATTATAACCATAGAGCCTCCACCAGCCATATATGCATGTAGTGATAGCATTTATTTGTTCATTGCTCTACTGTGTTATCTTGCCAGCATATTCCATGTGCTGACCCGTTTCGGGCTGCAACATATCATGTTGCAGACTTTTCAGACGAAGAGTATGGTGCGCTAGGTCATTGTCATGCACTCAGCTATGCTGTTGGAGTTGATGGACTCACTTTATCTTCCAAGCCTTCCGCTGTTATCTTATTTAGATGGCCTTAAGCCATATTTATTGTAATAAGTTCTCTTCTGAGACATTCGATGTAATAAGTGTGTGATTGCCACTCTGTTATGAATCCTTCAAGTACTCTGTGTATCAGCATTACCGTTCTAGGGATGACACTTATGCATAGAGATTTGACCGTTTGAGGTTGGATCGCTACAGGGCCAATGGAATAATGGGCCGTTAGTGGGTATGAAGCGATACACTATTCATTGAGGGCCAGATTCACTACGGGCCATGAATGGGCCAAGAGTTACAAATGGCCTCGTATGGGCCGAAATACATCATGGGCCATACATGGGCCGGAAGTTACAGCGGGCTGGAATCATATTGGACGGCTCAGATGAAGCTACTGGGCTTAATTCTGATAGGCTGTAACGGGCCGTGAGTTAGCGGGCTGTAAATGGGCTATATACGAACAGATTTTCCGTGGGCCGGCCAGTTACCTTTTGACCAAGGCAAACGGGCCGGCCTGTTCACCGAAATGGGCCTCTATTGGGCCATGCCATGTGTCGACCTATCATAGGCGCCTCCTGTCCAATGGATGGATGACATCTGTCCCAACGGTGAGACAACACGTGTTTCCTCTGGCCAATGACAATTTTACACGTGGAAAATCCTCATTGGTCTGGGCTATTAACGGGTTATCGGATCCAAAACCGGACCCGATAGCTTAACGGCGACCTGTTACGGTGGATACCACGTGTCGGTCACCCTTGACGAAAGCACTTCCATGACGCGCGATTTATTGTCATGGAAGTGGACACTTCCATGATGATATTTTTGGTAATGTCATGGAACACTTCTACGACAGCACAGGTATGAGTATCTTGATTCTGTCATAAATTTGTCATGGATGTACATGCATGACAGAAAACGTGACCTACTGTGACAAACACGTATCATCGCGGAAGTGTATTTTTTATAGTGAGTCCGGCGGGTTTTTGGTGTTCAGCCTTTATTTTGTTGCAGATGTCACAACAAGCGACAAAATATGGGATGTCCCTTTTCATTCCATCCCACCAAAATACCTGTCAAAGGTCTTCATACATTTTGGTGCCACCTGGGTGTATTGAATATGAGGATTCGTGTGCTTTTGCCAAAATTTGGTTCCTCAAATCTGCTTGCTCACGTACGCATATCCTTCCTCGGAACCTAAGTGTACCCATTGTGTCCCTTGAGAAATCATGAGTCTTGCCTTCATGCAGATTTTTGATATATACTTGCAGAATCTTGTCTTCAGCCTGTGCTATGCGAATCTCCTCTTCTAGAGTAGGAGTTACTTCCAAAATATTCACAAGGCCGGCATTTATAATTACCAAGTTGAGCTGAGCGATCTCTTGCTAGAGTTCTAAAGGAAAAGACTCCATCATAGCATTTAAGTTGGCAGGCTTGCGACTGAGGGCATCAGCAACTACATTGGCTTTTCCCGGATGGTAGTTTATTTCTAGATCATAGTCTTTGACCAACTCGAGCCATCTTTGCTATCAAAGGTTTAAGTATGGCTGGGTGAATATATATTTGAGACTCTTGTGGTCGGTAAATATTTGACATCTCTTTCCAATGACGTAATGTCTCCAAATCTTTAGAGAGTGCACAACAGCGGCTAGTTCCAAATCATGTGTAGGATAGTTTCCTTCATGAGGTCGTAGCTGGCGGGATGCGTAAGCTACCACCTTTCCATCTTGCATAAGTACACACCCAATGCCTTGTCTGGATGCATCGCAATACACATCAAAGCTGCGGTAAATGTCTGGGGAAGTCAGTACTGGTGCTGATGTCAATCTTGTTTTTTGCTCGTTAAAGCTCTACTCGCAATCCTCAGTCCATTCAAACTTCTTGTCTTTCTTGAGGAGTTCTGTCATTGGCTTGGCAATTTTGGAGATTCCTTCAATGAACCGATGGTAGTATCCGGCTAATCCAAGAAAACTCTGGATTTGGGATACTGTCGTGGGTGCTTCCCAATCAAGCACATCTTTCACTTTGCTAGGATCCACTGCGATACCTTCTACGGAAAAATATGCCCCAGAAATCCGACTTGTTTGAGCCAAAACTCACACTTGCTGAATTTTGCATAAAGCTGATGGTCACGGAGTCTTTGTAAGACTGCTCGGAGGTGTTCCGCGTGTTCTTCGTTACTCTTAGAGTATATGAGAATATCATCGTTGAAAACCACCACAAACTTATCCAAGAATTCCATGAACACCTTATTCATCATATGCATGAAAAAGGCAGGGGCATTTGTGAGCCCGAAGGACATCACCGTATATTCATAGAGACAGTACCGGGTAGTGAACGCAGTCTTAGGAATATCTTCCTTCTTGATTTTTAGTTGATGATATTTGGTCCTTAATTCAACCTTGGAAAATACTTTTGCACCACTAAGCTGATCGAACAAGTCATCAATCCTTGGTAGCGGGTATTTGTTCTTGATTGTGACATCGTTCAGCTTACGGTAGTCAATGCACATTCTGAGACCACCGTCTTTCTTGTCTACAAATATTGCAGGTGATCCCCAGGGTGATGAATTTGGGCGGATATATCCTTTCTGTGGCATCTCATCAAGCATTTTCTTTAACTCCACTAATTCTGACGAAGGCGTCCGATAATACTTCTTGTATAACGGTGTGGTTCTGGGCACAAGATCAATTGCAAACTCAAGCTCTCGGTCAGGTGGCATGCCTGGCAATTCTTCTGGGAATACATTGGGAAACTCACTGACCACAGGAATTAATCCCAACTCGTCTGCCACGGCGGTGAAGACCATTTCTTTCTTGGGTATACTTCTGCGAGCATAGAAGTTTGTAGTCTGCCCTTCCTGACTTGTCAATGTTACTTCTCGAGTCGGACAGTTTGTGCATACTTGATATTGAGTCAACCAATTCATTCCCAAAATGGCATCCAACTTGGCAGACTCAATGACTATCAAAACAGTTGGAAATCTGACCCCCTTGATATCAGTTTCCAAATTCCGGCAGACCAAATTGATTTTGAGCACAGATCCCGGGGACTGAACCAGCATACTTTTTCCCAAAAGCGAGCAAGGAAATTTGTTTGGGGCAACGAAACTTCGAGAAACAAAAGACTGGGAAGCCCTAGAGTCGAATAAAATTATTGCGGGTATGCTATTAACAGAAAACATACCAATAACGACTTCGGGGTTTTCCTGAGCCTCGTCTATGGAGAGGTGATGAACTTTCCCTTGGACGATCTGCTGGGTATGATATGGCCCCAGTGATTGACTTGCGGACAGAACGTGGCATTTGACTTCTTGGGACACTGCCTGACATAATGCCCGGTCTGTGCACAATTAAAGCAGGCGTTATTGCGCTGATGCTCCTCATGTACTGGACTAGTCACGACATTCTTGACTTGAGTAGTGGTCTTGTTCACATTCTGCTGCCAATTGGGTTTGTACTCCACTTGAGTCTGTTGCCAAGTATGGGCCTTCTGTATGGGTTGTCCGTCCTTCTTTGGCTCAAATTTACGCTTGTCGTCATTGTTTGCGGGTTGGTTGTCTGGCACAGGCTTGTACTCTCTTTCTGCGAGGAGGGCCTTTTTTTACCAGAGACTGGAAATCTAGAAAATCGAGCATGCAAAGAGCACTCCTGGTGTTGATTTAATCCTCCAAGGAACCTGGCGACCTTCCTTTCTTCCATGGCCACATCATAAAGGGAATAACGGGCCAGATGGTTGAACTTGTACAAATATTCACTAACTGATAGACTGCCTTGAGTGAGACCAAGAAATTCGCGTTGCTTGACCTTCATGATACCAGCTAGAATATGATACTTGAGAAATTGATCCTTGAAATTAGTCCACGTAATTTCTTCTCTCGCAGGCCACAGAGCTTTAGCATTATCCCACCATATAGTAGCGGCTCCTTCAAGATTGTGGGTAGCGAATGGAACCTTGTCAGGTTCCTTAGTGCGAGAAATCTCAAGTTTCTTCTCAATGGTTCATAACCAATTGTCTTCTTCCAAAGGGTCAACCACTTAACTAAAACTAGGAGGCTTAGTCCTTTGAAAATCTAATAGCTTGGAGTGATGGCCATTTTGATTCCCATTCTGTCCAACCATAGCTTGCACACTCTTTAACAGCTCAATCAGATCATTGTTCCTTCTTTCCTCAAACATGTGCATAAGTTGTTCAGTGGAGGGTGGATTTCGCGGTGGAGGCGGTGGCTGCGGATACGGCTCGGGGGAGTGTCATGTCTGCCTTATTGAGCGACGAATAGGGACATCCTCACAACCCTGCGTGTTGCTGCCTCCTCGCGTCATACTACTGTTTATTTTTCCGAATAAGAGCAACCGCGATGAGAAACACCCAAATGTGGGAAGAAGAGACAGTGACAAACCCAAAAGAGAAAAACAAACCAAGAAACACGACGATCGAATAAAAAGTTCCAACGTAATTATAGATAGACTCATACCTGAAAGATAAACATCATGACTGGTACGACTACTAGCATACATGCAACGATACACCATGGCTCATACAACTACATCCATACATCACATGACCACTGTGGATACTCAAACGTTCTAGGACTCTGCCAGTGCTGCCGGATCCTCTCCTGAGTCAGACCCAGATCCTGAACTGACGACGCCAACTGAGACCTCCGGGTTAATGGAGAAGCTTGTATTTACAAGAGAGTGAGTGGGATCTCTGTAGCATTTCTAATATTATATGTGGATGACATATTGTTGATTGGAAATAATACAGACTTTTTGGATAGCATAAAAGGATACTTGAATAAGAATTTTTCAATGAAAGACCTCGATGAAGCTGCTTATATATTGGGCATCAAGATCTATAGAGATATATCTAGATGCTTAACTGGACTTTCAGAAAGCACATACCTTGATAAAGTTTTGAAGAAGTTCAAAATGGATCAGTCAAAGAAAGGGTTCTTGCCTGTGTTACAAGGTGTGAAGTTGAGTCAGACTCAATGCCCGACCAGTGCAAAAGATAGGGAGAAAATGAAAGTCATTCCCTATGCCTCAACCATAGGTTCTATCATGTATGCAATGTTGTGTACCAGACCTGATGTGTGCCTTGCTATAAGTTTAGCAGGGAGGTACCAAAGTAATCCAGGAGTGGATCACTGGGCAGCGGTCAAGAACATCCTAAAATACTAGAAAAGGACTATGGATATGTTTCTCGTTTAAGGAGGTGACAAAGAGCTCATCATAAATGGTTACGTCGACGCAAGCTTTGACACTGGTCCGGATGACTCTAAGTCACAAACCGGATACGTGTTTATATTGAATGGTGGAGTTGTTGGTTGGTGCAGTTCCAAGCAGAGCGTCGTGGTGGGATCTATGTGTGAAGTGGAGTACATAGCTGCTTTGGAAGCAGCAAATGAAGGAGTCTCGATGAAGGAGTTCATATCCGATCTAGGTGTAGTACCTAGTGCATCGGGTCTAATGAAAATCTTTTGTGACAATACTGGAGCAATTGCCTTGGCGAAGGAATCCAGATTTCACAAGAGAACCAAGCACATCAAGAGACGCTTCAATTCCATCCGCCATCAAGTCAAGGAGGGATACATAGAGATTTGCAAGATACATACGGATCTGAATGTTGTAGACCCATTGACTAAGCCTCTCTCACGAGAAAAACATGATCAGCATCAAGACTCCATGGCTGTTAGAATCATTACTATGTAATCTAGATTATTGACTCTAGTGCAAGTGGGAGACTGGAGGAAAAATGCCCTAGAGGCAATAATAATTTTTTATTTATATTTCCTTATATCATGATAAATATTTATTATTCATGCTAGAATTATATTAACCTGAAACTTAGTAAATGTGTGAACACATAGACAAACAGAATGTCCCTAGTATGCCTCTACTTGACTAACTCGTTAATCAAAGATGGTTAAGTTTCCTAACCATAGACAGGTGTTGTCATTTGATGAATGGGATCGCAACATTAGAGAATGATGTGATGGAAAAGACCCATCCGTTAGCTTATCATAATGATCGGTTAGTTTTATTGCTATTTCTTTCTTCATGACTTATACATGTTCCTATGACTATGATATTATGCAACTACCGAATATCAAAGAAACACCTTGTGTGCTATCAAACGTCACAACATAACTGGGTGATTATAAAGATGCTCTACAGGTGTCTCCGATGGTGTTTGTTGAGTGGCATAGATCGAGATTAGGATTTGTCACTCCGAGTATCGGAGAGGTATCTCTAGGCCCTCTCGGTAATGCACATCACTATGAGCCTTGCAAGCAATGTAACTAATGAGTTAGTTACGGGATAATGCATTACGGAACGAGTAAAGAGACTTACCGGTAACGAGATTGAACTAGGTATGATGATACTGACGATCAAATCTCGGGCAAGTAACATACTGCTGACAAAGGGAATAGCTGTAACATCCCAAAATTCTAAATTTTGGAATGTTATATTAAATAAATTATTATGATTGTTTGTTTGATTGCTGTGTGATTGATTGTGTGAAATTGAGTGGAAATTGAAACTTTTGAAAGTTGCATGAGAGGGAATAAAAGGATTTTCCCAAAACTTTTCATCTTGCATTTTGATCTCCCTGAATTCAAATTCATTTCATCACAAAACCCTAGAGTGAAGATAATATGACTTGTCCCAGGAGCGCCCTAGCGGCACAGCCGTGCGAAACGGCCCAAGGCAAGCCCCTGCGCCCAAAAATAGAATGCCACGGCTGCCTGCACGCGACTCCCCTTGCTCGCACGCTCCTTCCTCGCTCGCCATACTCGCTGACAAGTAGGGCCCGACCCCGTCTTCCCCAACCTCCTACGCCTCCCGCTCAGGATGAGCTCGCAGCTCGCGCTAACCCGCAACCGCCGGCCGCCTCCCCGCGGATAAGCTTATCCCGCAGCCCCGAGCACTCCACTCCACGCATATAAAATCCCCGTGTCCCCTCTCTCGATCTCTCTGATCCTCTCGTCCTCTCGCCGCTCACAGCCACTGCGCCGTCCGTTTGCATCTCGCCAAAGCCGAGCCGGTCCGCCGTCAAATTCGTCGCAGTGAGCACACCTGAGGCCTCCAAACTCCATCTTGCGAGTCCCCAACTCTGTGCGCATCCGTTTGACATCCGCTGATCGCTTAGGTACCGCCGGAGACACTGCAAGCCCGATGCCCAAGCCCGCTGGAGCACCGGAGCTCCGCCGTGAGCCCCAGCTCAACTCCGACGTCCCCGACGATCTCCAACCCCACCATCCGGACCCCCTCGATGCGCCCGACCTCCCCGACTTCATCCCCACCGCCGAAGACCGCTGGAGCCGACGTCGCCGCCGCCGTTGTTGCCCTCTGTGAGCCGCCCCTCCCCTCGTTCAAATTAGATTAGGTTTTTTTTACTGGTGCAGATTAACCGCGATTCGTTTAAACCGAGCAGTTTTAAATAAACCACCATTGGTTTTTCTTTATTTAGCCGTGGCCAACCGTTTGGCTTATTTAGTGGCTGTTCGCCATTTAGCCTAAGTCGCGAACACTGCTCGGCCAGCCACTAGCTGCCACGTGGCCGAGGACCTGCTCGTGATTAGTTTTCTTTCTGTTTAGTCCCTTTTATCACAGATTAGTCCATGATCTTAGATTAGCCATAAATTTTTAACCATACATCCAAACTCGATGAAACCAGTGGAAAATTCTTCGTCATGTTTAGATCTATCCAGTGGTATCATTTTTGTAAACTTTTGTCAGATTCAAATTTGAATTTATTCAGATTCGAATTCAAACTTCAAATGTCCATATCTCCTAAACTGTAGCTCGGTTTGAGTTGATTCTTTTTGCGTTTTGTCATCATAGCCAAACCTATAACTTGGACCTTTCTTGTGATATTTTTCACACACTTAGGATCTGTTCATGATATTTTTGCTCGTATGCCTTGTATGCACCTTAGTTCACATCAAGTCTTTGAACCCTATGCCACATGTTGTTTTGCACTTAGGAAATTTTGTGATAGTTGAGTGTGTTGGATTTTCATTTGGTTTTTCTGAGTATTTTTGGTGTGCATGTTATTTTGGTTCTTTGAAATCATTGCTTATGTGAATGCAATGTTTGACTTTATAGATTTTCATCGGAGAGTGACGAATAGTTCTATTAAGGGAAAATTTTGAGAGCGATATAATCTTCATCAACTATTACCAGGCAAGTTCACATTTGACCATTCTTCCAATTGCCTGTGTTTATATTATGCACTTAGTCCTTTTGTGGTAGGATTTCATGGTGGGATTTATTGTTGCCAGATGCCTATGTCATTAGCTAGTAGTTCATTTGAGGTAGGTCTGATCTATACATCCTTGTCACCATCGTGTAAGTTTATTTTTGCCTCGCTAAATGTAGACGTGGTTTGGGAAGAGAACATGGTGAGGCATGAGTGACAAAGTAGTAATCAGGACCAAGACTTGTAAATGAACTACCTGGGTGGTATTTGGTTTGAATGGTGGCGAAGTACAGTGGGAGCATGCATGGTTAATCCATGGTGGTGCACCACTAGTGGTCGGCAGCCTAGGCTCAAAGGGATCAAACGTATTTTCATGTCTAGAAGCTTACGTATGCAGCCACAAGCCAATATGGGCTCTGGCTTAGTTGAGTAGATAGTGTGACCTCTTCCGGGATAGGCTAGCAGATGTAGAATGAGTAGGTGTACCGGCCTATCCGTGGGTTAAGGGGGAATACTTTCGAAAGACTATGTCTCGGTCATCCTGTTCTCAAACGCCAGGCAGTGCGAGAACTTCAAGGAAGGCGATCGAGTCTTGTGGGGAAAAGTGCACAAACCTCTACAGAGTGTTTAAACATAATCGATTAGTCGTGTCCCCGGTTACGGACAACTTGAGCATCTAGTAGTGGAAATGTCGGGAGATCTCATCACTCTTAATTTAAACAGTTGGGTTTTAAATGAAACTTTGGGAATGGATTGAGTTGGGTTTGTCAACTCATCCTATGCTATCTTGTAGTGGTAGAGTAATATCTTTTATTCCAGGGAAAAACTAGCTTTATGCAAAAACTAAACTTAGAGCTTTCCACCAGCCAAATTGCATGTATAAATAGGTTCATTATTCTTATGATGTGACTTGCCAGTACATTTAATGTACTTACCTACATGGCTGCAACGTCTTATGTTGTAGGAATTTTTACAATGAGTAAGGGTTACGTTGTAGGGTTACGGTCTACACTCAACTTGTCGTTGGCGTTGATGGCACTCCACACCCTTATGATTGTTTTCACTGAGACTTATGAGGTATATATATCAATTTTACGTAATTTATACATGTGATTTCATTTTGATATATACATCGATGTTTTGTGTGTGCCAGCATACTGGTCTAGGGATGGCATAGATACACAGAGGCTTGACCGTTTGAGGTCGGGTCGCTACAATATCGTATGTTGTTATGTGGTTTGACCGATAAAGATCTTCGTAGAATATGTAGGAGCCAATATGAGCATCCAGGTTCCGCTATTGGTTATTGATCGGAGATGTGTCTCGGTCATGTCTACATAGTTCTCGAACCTGTAGGGTCCGCACGCTTAATGTTTGATGGCGATTTGTATTATGAGTTATGTGATTTGATGACCGAAGTTTGTTCGGAGTCCCGGATGAGATCACGAACATGACGAGGAGTCTCGAAATGGTCGAGAGGTAAAGATCGATATATTGGAAGGTTATATTCGGACACCGGAATGGTTCCGAAGTGTTTCGGGTATTTTCGGAGTACCGGGAGGTTACCGGAACCCCCCGGGGAAGTAGTGGGTCTTAATGGGCTTTAGGGGAAATGAGAGAAGGGCCTCAAGGGGTGGCCCCCCATGGCTGGTCCGAATTCGACTCGGAGGGGGGCACCCCCCCCCTCTTTCCTTCTCCCCTCTTCCTCCTTCCCTCCTTCTCCTTGTTGGAATAGGAAAGGGGGGGACGAATTCTACTTGGACCGGGAGTCCAAGTAGGACTCCACCCTTTGGCGCGCCCCCTTGGGCCGGCCTCCTCTTCCCCCATCCTTTATATATGTGGGAGGGGGCACCCCAAAGGCACACCAAGTCTTATCTTAGTCGTGTGCGGTGCCCCCCTCCATAGTTACACATCTCGATCATATCATCGTAGTACTTAGGCGAAGCCCTGCGCCGGTAACTTCATCATCACCGTCAACACACCATCGTGCTGACGAAACTATCCCTTGTCCTCAACTGGATCTAGAGCCCGAGGGACGTCATCGTGTTGAACGTGTGCTGAACACGGAGGTGTCGTACGTTCGGTGCTAGGATCGGTTGGATCGCGAAGACATTTGACTACATCAACCGCGTTACTAAACGCTTCCGCTTTCGGTCTTCGAGGGTATGTGGACACACTCTCCCCGTCTCGTTGCTATGCATCTCCTAGATAGATCTTACATGATCGTAGGAAATATTTTGAAATACTGTGTTCCCTAACAGGTAGTCAAGTCGAACTCACGTTTAGGCAAAAAATTACCGTTGAGATGATGGAACTTTGGTACTAGTTAGTTGAAATCACAAATGGCATCACTCCCACAGATGAATCAGATGCTTTGATTTGACTGTTAGAATGTAAAGGGCGGTACTCTAGCAGTTTTCTCTGTCATGTTATTAACTTTAGGGGGTTCAACCAACTTGTATTCATGTTGTATGGAAGCTTAATGTTCACCTAAAATTCATGTTTTCCTTTGGTTGATTTCTCATAACTAAATTATGACTAGAGAAAAACTAAGGAAAGGCATATTATAAAACCTTTGGGTTGTGTTTTCTGCTTTGAAAATGAACCTATCCATCATCTGCTATTTGATTGTGTAGTTGGTAAACAAATATGGATCATGATCAATGAGCATTTTAACACTGACCTAGGATCCGATTATTTTTCTGTTGCTAGGCTTCGGCTTTCCAATAAGCATAACTCTGCCCTTAGTGTTCCATGTGCTTCTTCTTTGTGATGTTTGTAGAAACTTAGGAATTCTGTTGACGTTAATAACGCCACACGGATCTCTATTAAGTAGGTGATGGGGAGAATCCTCCAGACATAAAAAATTTGGTCGATATTATCTACGAAGCAGGGGAAGATGAGGTTGGAAGCCTTCGCAGCCTTCCTGGCACTATAGCTGAGGAAACCTCTAGCCATCATGAATGGCTACGATGGGACAGGTTGAATATCTCTGAATGCATGTTCCATGGATCCCTAACTTCCACACCGAGCAAGATGGCTGGGATGGCTCTGGTTCCCAGTCCTGCATCTGTCCTGGAGTCAATCTGGTCTCCGCAGCCTCCTTCTGCACCACTGTTAAAGACCAGGAGGGCACTCTACACCAGCGCCCTCTTCTCTGTTTAGTTTCTATCTGCTTTGTTATTTTGCACATGCGTGTGTTATTCTTGGTGAACTGTTGTTTGGGTTTTTAGCTTTTGAATAGACCTAGGGTATGAGTTGGGGTTAGTTCCCCAGGTCTATAATTCAATTTGCTTTTCTCATACATGGTTTGGATACGGCCCCGAGCCCTTGACCTTGTTTGCTATTTAGTTCATGCAATGGAACCCAGGATGGTGATCGCTTTTTATCTAAAAAGGTACTTCACCTAGATGTAAGATTTAAAAAACAAAATAACAAAAGTTAGCTTACTTCCCATTGTAGCAAAATAAAACAGGGCTTTGTCTACAAGGACTTAGGGCATCTCCGACACCGACCCTAAAATCTTCCGTATATGTCCGGACCGCGCGCTCCAGACGTGTTGTGCCATCCAACGCGGACCTGTATCGGCCCGCCGAGCGGTTCGGATGCACTTTTTCCCGCAAAACCGAGACAAAGTTGGGGAGCTTTGCCACAGCCTGGACAGCGGCCATGTAGGACTCCGACACCCCAGCCCACTAAATCCCCCTCCGGTCCCATTTTCTTTCAATCCTCCCCTTCTCCCCCTCGCTTTGCATTCGCACCCTATTCCTCTGATTATGCCGATGTACCTCTCTGGCTGGCACACAGGCATTGTCGGATCTCCGCAACCAGCACCGACACGCCCACTCGCCTTTTACGACGGTGTCGTCCGGCTAGGACCCGTCTGAGGCAGGTACACCCTCCCTCCCCCCCTCTGTTGATGTCATCCATGGCGGTCACCACATTCGGTAGGTGTTCGGTCAAATGCCATTGAGCTTATTATCGAACGCCATGTCATTTTTAGAGTATGAAGGATGGCGGAGTACTCAATCATGGAGAATGAGTGTGTTGTGCAATGTGTGGTTGGCCGTATCCGCGGATTTCGTAAGCAGGACCAGAGGGGGGCTTTTCGCTATTGGCAGCGCATGCATGTTTCGTTTCACAGGTGAAAGCACATTGCGCCCTACGACATGCACATCATCCATGATCTTAATGTGAGGTCGTTATCGTCGATGGTAGGCTATGCAGACCATCATCACCAAACTTTCTGGCGCGGTTGATATGCTGAAGACAAGGTGGCCATTGCGCGCGGCAGCCGAAGAGATCGTAAGCTTTGCTTCTTCTTGCTCAATTGGTTTATCGATTCATTCATTTCATTTAATGTTGCTCTACACATTATGTAGCCCATATGTGCTGTCGGGATGTACCACCGTATAGAGAAACGGTCATTTAGGTACATACATTGTTGGATGAAACTGAAGAGACAGTATGTGTTACGACATGATTTACTCATAAAAAACATGTTGAACATCTAGTTAATCTAATTAGGAATTTAAACTATTATTGTACTAGACTAATTTGCATGCTATGTATGAATAATTTGTGTTATTTTCTATCCAAACATTGATAAAATTCGTCGTGTTTACATGAAATTTCGTTTGATTAATTAAAACCTGACTTGAAATGTATGCGGGTTGGTACGCCATGGGATGTGGCCGGTCGGCGG
Organism: Triticum urartu; assembly: GCF_003073215.2. Lineage (NCBI taxonomy): Eukaryota > Viridiplantae > Streptophyta > Magnoliopsida > Poales > Poaceae > Triticum > Triticum urartu. The sequence goes on from NC_053024.1 coordinate 583,485,894, forward strand.
CCGTCTACACATGGCTGAACTAGCGTCTTCCCTCTGCCGCCGTGGCCCTGCTCGAGGTCTCTGTCGCCGTCACCCAGGTGCCCAGCCGTCGTTGCACCGCTGCCCACTCTAGCTCTAAGAACATGTGCGTGCGATCGGGATTCGGGTGCTAATCGATCAGGAGTTAGAATTGTGAATCGATGGGCTGCAGGGGGTGCATACGTTTTTTTAACAGTGTGCGTAGGTGTATTTGGATAACTAGCAACCATGCTCGTGCGTTGCACCGGGAGAGTAATAAATTACCTCTCATACACACTCTCTCCACTGCACGATGTCACATGAAAAACAACATGATAAGTTATGTCGCGCAAAAACATAAAGATGTGATGATTTTTAAAGTGCATTCAAGTTGTTTCCAATTTATAGACAATAGAAATATCTATCTAGTTGCAGGTATCTTTACGCATTTGTTGTCGTTCCTCCTCGGTGGTGCCCAACAAATATTTGCATTAAGATGAAAATATCAAAGTATGTTTTATAATTAATGATAGCATATGCTTAAGAGCATTATTTTTGCCTTCCTGATATATGTGTTTTTTTGTAATCCAAGTTAAGTCTTAATTTGGTTGCAAACATATTATACAGCTCCATTCAAAACAATCAATTTGTAAGGACATGCATACCAAATGTTCAAATTGCATATTAACATCGATATTCTTAAAAAAATATGGAAATAATTTCAAATAATATGAAAATTAAAGTCAAGCCATTGGTTTACGTAAAGCTTGTATCAGAAAAATTGTACATTTTTTATACATCAAAAACATTGTATATATACACGTTTAATACTTTCCAATTACATGGACAACATTTTTGAAAACATATTTATTTTTATGTCTACTTTTTTAATACAGATTCTACATTTTTTTATACACGGGGAACATTTTTATATACACATTTAGCATTGTCCAAATACATGATAATATTTTTGAAAACTTATATTTTTTTTATCTCTAGTTTGTTCCATACACATTGTATATGTTTCTATACATTTTTCTTATACATCAGAAACATTTTTTCTATGCACATTTAACATTTTTAAATACATGATTAACATTTATTTAAAAATGAAAAAATAACAATTATTTTATATTCGCACTGTACTTTTTTGTATAAAATGGAAACATTTTTTCGATACAACTTTGACATTTCTTAAATACATGATTAACATTTTTACAAATTTTGCATAATTATACAGCTCCATTGAAAACAATCAATTTGGAAGGACATGCATACTAAATGTTCAAGTTGCATATCAACATCAATATTCTTAAAAAAAATATGGAAATAGTTAAAACAATATGAAAATTAAAGTCAAGCCATTCGTTTACGTAAACCTTGTATCAGAAAAATTGTACATTTTTTATACATCAGAAACATTTTATATATACACATTTCATACTTTCCAATTACATGGTCAACATTTTTCAAAACATACTTATTTTATATGTCTACTTTTTTAATACACATTCTACATTTTTTTTATACAAGAGGAACATTTTTTACATACACATTTAGCATTGTCCAAATACATGATAATATTTTCCAAAATTTATATTTTTTATCTTTACTTTCTTCCATACACATTGTATATGTTTGTATACACTTTTCTTATACATCAGAAACATTGTTTCTATGCACATTTAACATTTTTAAATATATGATTAACATTTATTAAAAAATGAAAAATGTTATTTTTTATACACACTGTACTTTTTTATATAAAATGGAAACATTTTTTCTATACAACTTTGTCATTTCTTAAATCATGATTAACATTTTTACAAAGTCTGCATCATACAGCTCCATTGAAAACAATCAATTTGTAAGGACATGCATACCAAATGTTCAAGTTGCATATCAACATCGATATTCTTAAAAAAATTATGGAAGTAATTTAAAACAATATGAAAATTAAAGTCAAGCCATTAGTTTACGTAAATCTTGTATCAGCAAAATTGAACATTGTTTTATACATCAGAAACATTTTATATATACAAGTTTAATACTTTCCAATTACATGGTCAACATTTTTGAAAACATATTTATTTTTTATGTCTAGTTTTTTAATACACATTCTACATTTTTTATATGAGGAACATTTTTTACACACACATTTAGCATTGTGCAAACAGATGATAATATTTTTGAAAACTTATATTTTTTATCTCTACTTTGTTCCATACACATTGTATATGTTTGTTACATTTTTCTTATACATCAGAAACATTGTTTCTATGGACATTTAACATGTTTAAATACATAATTAACATTTATTAAAAATGAAAAAAATCATTTTTCTATACGCACTGTAATTTTTTGTATAAAATGGAAACAATTTTTCTATACAACTTTTGATATTTCTTAAATGCATGATTAACATTTTTACAAAGTTTGCATGATTATACAGCTCCATTGAAAACGATCAATTTGTAAGGAAATGCATACCAAATGTTCAAGTTGCACATCAACATCAATATTCTTTAAAAAATATTATGGAAATAATTTAAAACAATATGAAAATTAAAGTCAAGCCGTTTGTTTACGTAAACCTTGTATCAACAAAATTGTACATTTTTTATACATCAAAAACATTTTATATATACACGTTTAATACTTTCCAATTACATGGTCAACATTTTTGAAAACACATTTATTTTTTATGTCTACTTTTTTAATATGCATTCTACATTTTTTTTATACATGAGGAACACTTTTTATATACACATTTAGCATTGTCCAAATACATGATAATATTTTTGATAACTTATATTTTTTATCTCTACTTTGTTCCATACACATTGTATATGTTTGTATACATTTTTCCTATACATCAGAAACATTGTTTCTATGCACATTTAATATTTTTAAATACATGAGTAACATTTATCAAAAAATGAAAATAATAGTTATTTTTTTCTATACGCATTGTACTTTTTTGTATAAAATGGAAACATTTTTTCTATACAACTTTGACATTTCTTAAATGCATGATTAACATTTTTACAAAGTCTGCATATATGTGATTTTAATAATTAAAATATTCATAGTATTAGGAAATAAATCCATAAAAATACAAATGAATGTAAAAGAAGTGAAAAAAGTAAGAAAATTAAGTGTTAAATGCCGCGATGTGCCGACCAATCGGGTAGATGGGTCAGCCCAATCGGGTAAGTGGAAAAATGGTTTGTTTTTCTTCTTTAAGTCTGTCGTTGCTTTTGATTGAATAGACAGCGACCCCTCAGCAAATTACAAGCGCATGCCCACCCGGACTAGCTTGACCTTTACATATTATGCATACTATACTTGCTAGGCTGGGCCCCAAAAATTTGGGGTGCTCCTATTCGACGCTTCAGGCGCCAGAACACCTCCCTTGCGCTCACGCATCTCCGTTGGTGGGCCGGCCCAAGAAGAAGCGCAAGTGATCGACTTGTCTGGTCATCATGTTTGACCAATTGTGGTTGACCTGTCCACCGTTGACTTCTTTAAAAAACAAAAAAGGAATATATAATGTGAATTAAAAATGTTCACAGATTTTGAAAAAAAATCATCGATTCGAGAAAAGTTCATCAATTTTTCAAAAATCATAGAATTTAGGAATTGTTTAATTTGAAAAAATCATCAATTATGCAGAAAATGTTATCAATTTTGATAAATTCATCAAATTTATATAAAATAATCATAGAAAATAAAAAAAATCATCAATTTGAAAAAAACATACATTTTTAGAAGTTTATCTTTTTTGAAAGAAAATCATGATTTGAAAACAAAAAGGAAATATTAATATAAAGAAAATAAAATATAAAATAAAAAGGAACCAAACAAAAACTGATCTGGAAAAAATAAAAACGAAAAATTCTGGGGTTTCTGCGAACTGAAGAAAGAATAAGAGGTAAAAACAGGCTAAGTAGTCACAAGCGTTAGAGTAATCTTAATGGTTACACGGTTTCTTGTCGAAGGAAGAGGTCTCGAGTTTGAATCCACCACTCGCACTTTTTTCGGAATTTAGCAAAAAAGGGAGAAAAAAGATAAATGAGTCGACCCACCCAACATCGATAGAAGGAGGGGGTGCGTCCGTTTGCGTCGATTCCTGTAACGGGCGCAACATGCGCCGTATTGGAAACACCAAAATTTGGGGACCCGTTGCGGTCGGCCCAATCTGGCCAGGCTGATCAACAGGGCAAGGCCTTCGTGCCACTTGGTTCATGCACAATGGAAGGGGCCCAGCAGGGGGCCAAGGTCATCTAGGGTGGCCGCCGTGGTGGCCGTTCGGGAGGCTGGTCTAGTGTAGGCGGTACGGGCAATGGAACAAACAGGAAGGAATATGGAGGTGATGAACTTGAAGCACCTTCTGTTGATGTGGACATGCTAGGCCTAAGGAGAAAGAGAACCATCCCAATTGAAAGTATTATACTGGATGACATCGCTCTTGGCGATTCAGTAAAGAAAAACGCACGCAGCTCTATTGTTGTGCCTGGCGTTCAGTTAGCAATTGTGCCCCTTGGCTCTTATCGTGTTAGTCCTTGATGAGGATATCCCAACCATGGGCACCACACCACCAACCATCAACGGTCCAATCACAAGAAGTCGCGTAATGCAAATACATGATCAGGTTGTAACACCCCGGTAGTCCAGCTACAGTAACCACACACTAATGATGCCATGTCATCGCAATTAAATTTCTAAACCTCACTCGGATCCAAGCCGAATTCAAATTCAAATTGAAAAGAAAGTCCAATTTTTATTTTTTTCAAACGGTAAAACAAAAATGTCCGCTGGGCTGCAAAAATTCACTAACAATTTTCTTGAAAGAAACCAACATTTTATGAGTAATTAAAATGCCCTTAAACTAATTAAAATTGGACCAACAACTTTTAATTGATCCTTTTCAATTTAAATAAGTATTTGCATGTTTCAAAATAACTTGGAACTTGCCGTGCTAGCTCATAGCATTACATAGTATTTATGTGTCAAGTACCTTGTTGAACCAAAAATCCTTTGCCTTTAATAGAAATAGCAAAACAGTAGCTAAAAGTAAAACAGAAATAAATAAATAAAAAGAAAATGTTGCAAAGAAAACAAAAAAAGAGAAAATAAAAGGGAAACAACCCACCCCTGTCCCACCGGGCTTTGGCCCACTACACCATGCCAGCCCACCTAACCCCCTCATCACCTCCCTCCTCGCTACAGGAGCGGAAGACAGGGCGTGGCACCCATTGACCGACGCCACTGCCGGGGATGCCCACGCGCCGCCCATCTGACGGTTCGCGGGAGGCGATAAGGCCGCACGCAACCCCCTCCCTCGTGGAGGAACCCTAATGCGCCCCAATCGCCACCTCCACGCTCTCTCTCCCTCCCGAGCTCGTCTGCCTGTTGCCGTCGCCGTGTCATCGCCGTTGTCGTGGCCTCGACCACTCCCCTGCCAAGCCTTTGTATCCAGAAGATGCAGGCCATCGTCCTCAACCCCGAAGTGGACTGCCTCGAGCCGGATCGACAAGACGGCGCCGCATCCGTCGATCCCCTCCATCGACAACCGCTTCTGTTCGTCTTTGATTCGCCCATCTTCGAGCAGCTCTGGCATCCCCGAGTCCTCCTTGAGCTCTGATGTGAGCTCCACTTCCTCCCCTGCATCTTCTTAAGCTTGTCCGAGCTCCCGCGTACGCGTACGCGTACGTGCATACTAGCTGATGCTGCTGTTGCGCTGCCATTGCTACTGCTCTCTGCTGCCCCTACTACCTACTGCCTGCTGCTGCGTGCTAGTGCTTACTCGCAGCCGCCACTCGCCCCGCGTGCCTGCCTCGCCAAAAGTTGCCTGGATTAATTCCTATGAAAATGACAAAATTCTATGTTCTGTTAACTGGCATGACTAAAAACAGATATACTGCCATAGCAACTTTGGAGCAGAAAATAAACAAGATACAGGGATCTAACAATGATGCAATTGTTACCAATCTGTAGACCACAGGAAAGTGATCAATATTGGTATAAGGCACCAATTCATAGGGTGAATAGAATACTAGTTATAGCCTCTGGAAAACAGCTAAATGATGTTTAAAACTGAGGACTTAGCAGAATTTTAGTAATTCTAGAAAATGAAGTAAAACTTTGAAAATTAATAGAAAATAAACCGCAAGTCGGATGAAAATACTTTGTACATGAAAGTTGCTCAGAACGACGAGACGAATCCGGATACGTAGCCCGTTCATCCGCCACACATCCCTAGCATAGCGAACATGCAACTTTCCCCCTCCAGTTCATGTGTCTGAAAACGCGAAACACCGGAAATACTTTCCTGGATGTTTCCCCCATTCGCCTGTATCGCCTACTACTGCGTTAGGTCACCCCTAGCACCGCGTATTGCCATGTTATGCTTTTGATTGCTCTGTTATTTATTGTGTTCCCCCTTCGTTACTTCTTTCTGGTAGACCCCGAGACTGCCGGCAAACCGCAGTTCGACTACGTTGTTGACGACCCTTCCTTCTTGCCGGAGCAACCAGGCAAGCCCGCCCTTGATCACCAGATATCACCTATTCCTTCTCTCTACTGCTTGCATTAGAGTAGTGTAGCATGTTACTTCTTTTGGTTAATCCTATTCTGCTGCATAGCCTATCATTGTTGCCACAGTTGTTACCCTTACCTGCAATCCTAAATGCTTAGTATAGGATGCTAGTATTCCATCAGTGGCCTACATTCTTGTCTGTCTGCCATGCTATACTATCGGGCCGTGATCACTCGGGAGGTGATCACGGGTATATACTTGCATACATATTATACGATACATGTGGTGACTAAAGTCGGGTCGGCTCAGAGAGTACCCGCAAGTGATTCCGATGTGGGGGGCTGAAAGGACAGGTGGTTCCATCTCGGTAGTGGTGGGCCTGGGTTCCTAACGGCCCCCGATTGTTACTTTTTGGCGGAGCGACAGGGGCAGGTTGAGACCACCTAGGTGAGAGGTGGGACTGGCCCTGGTCGACGTCCACGGATACTTCAATTAAAATGCTTAACGAGATCTTGGTATTTGATCCGAGTCTGGCCACTGGCCTATACGCACTAACCAACTACGCGGGGACAGTTATGGGCACTTGACGTCATGGTATCAGCTGAAGCCTTCTTGACGTTAGCGACTGAGCGGCGCACGCCGGGTTGGACCGTGTAATGCAACTTCCTTTGTAATGGAGGTTGCTAGGTCTGCTCACCGGCCGCGTACGCACCGTGCAGGTGTGCAATGGGCGATGGGCTCGGACCCCTGCGCGCATAGGATTTAGACCAGTGTGCTGACCTCTCTGTTGTGCCTAGGTGGGGCTGCGACGTGTTGATCTTCCGAGGCTGGGCATGACCCTGGAAAGTGTGTCCAGCCAAAGGGGATCGAGCATGTTGGGAAATGTGGTGCACCCCTGCAGGGAAGTTTATCTATTCGAATAGCCGTGTCCCTCGAAAAAAGGATGACCCGGAGTTGTACCTTGACCTTATGACAACTAGAATCGGATACTTAATAAAACACACCCTTTCAAGTGCCAGATAAAACCCGATGATCGCTCTCTAACAGGGCGACAAGGAGAGGATCGCCGGGTAGGATTATGCTATGCGATGATACTTGGTTAACTTATCATCTACTCTCTTCTACTGCTTCAAGATGGAGGCTGCCAGAAGCGTAGTCTTCGATAGGACTAGCTATCCCCCTCTTATTCTAGCATTCTGCAGTTCAGTCCACCAATATTGCCCCTTTACACTGATACCCATGCATATGTAGTGTAGATCCTTGCTTGCGAGTACTTTGGATGAGTACTCATGGTTGCTTTTTTCCCTCTTTTCCCCCATTTCCATTCTTCTCGGTTGTCGCAACCAGATACTAGAGTCTAGGAGCCAGAGGATCCCGAGGATGATTCTACGTGGAGTTTGACTTCGAGGAGTAGTTAGGAGGTCCCAGGCAGGAGGCCTCGCCTTTTCGATCGTTGCTACTTTTGTGCTAGCCTTCTTAAGGCAAACTTATTTAACTTATGTCTGTACTCACATATTGTTGCTTCCGCTGACTCATTTATCTTCGAGCTTATGTATTCGAGCCCTCGAGGCCCCTGGTTTGTAATATAAATCTTGTATTATTTTAGTTTGTGCCTAGAGTTGTGTTGTGATATCTTCCCGTGAGTCCTTGATCTTGATCATACACATTTGCGTGTATGATTAGTGTACGGTCAAATCGGGGACGTCACACAGGTGAACGCTAACTTAAGTCTATCATTTGACCTTGAAAACATGGTTGTGCCTTCACCTCCTTTGTTGTTGGTTGAACTCAGGTGCGATATCGAAGAAGGACAAACACATTTCAGTCCGCGCAAAACAATGTTTTATGGTGAAGAAACAAAGTTAGGAATTCATGAAGAATGAGTTGTCTGCTGAAGAAACATTGTTCCGATTCTGACGAAACAATGTTTTGCATGAGTTTGGATATCCCGACTTGTGAAAGGTTCCCAGGACTCGAGTTTGCTGCTGAAGGAAACATTGTTCAACCCCAGTGAACAATGTTTGGTCGGGAACTACCAACCACCTCCAACGAGAGCTTTCCAGAAGCTACCTCATTAAGTCTCTAAGCCATTTAGTCAAACCAAAGATGGTTATCTTTCACACCTAAGCTAGTTCCCAAAGCTAGTTTAATTTCACACCTACCCAGGGGGGTTGTCCCGATTATAAATAGGCTAGCTCTTCCCTTCGTTGGGGACTTTTGCCATTTTTATCGAAGACCAAAGACATAGACTCCTCCTGAGATTCGAGAGCTCTTGGTACCCTTATTCTTGTGATTCCTTGAGAAATTGCTCCTAATTCATGCTCCACGACTAGATCGTGTTGTGTGGGTTAGAGTTCGTGGTTTCGCTTGCCGATTACACATATCCCGTGCTCCACGACTTGAGTGTGGTTGTGTGGGGTAATATCGCGGGTTATGGATCGGCAAATGTTCAGATTGCAAGCTTCGGTGAGCATCCTCCTCGTCGGGTCATAATCTCATATTTTCCATTTTTCGGTTGCTTGCAGCTAGTTATCCCCATCCATTTATTGATCCTACGCCGTGAAGATCGGACCTCCCCTTTAACACCCTCTTCTCCAAACACGGTGTAACATCATGTGGTATTCAGAGCAAGTTTTACATGGTAGGATCTGTATCTTTGTTGCTAGATCTATCCTTTTTAGTTTGGTTTTCCCTGTCCTAGATTCCAAAGCTAAAAAGGCACACAAAAAATCCAAGCATTTGTTGCTGAGATCTAGTTGTTTGCTTTCCTCTTTGTGTTTGCACCAAGTTCTATCCAAATTTGCTGCTATTTTTCTTTGAGTCTTGTTGTTGGATCTATTGTGTTGCAAAAAAAGAGCACAAAAAGAGATAAAAAAGAGAGAAAAAAGAGCAAAAAAAAGAGTGAGAGGGAGAGAAAAAAGAGCAAAAAAAGAGAGAGAAAGTGTTGAGCAACTGTGCAATCATATACAGTTTAGTGAGAAATTTCAGAAGTTGAAGTGGCAAGTGTTGTAGCTCAAACATGGTGCAAGGATCTACAAATTTTTCTTGTTCATTTGGTTTGCGTCGATTGGATCTTAGCACTAGCCCTCCCTTTTTACCCCACCCAGATCCACCTAGAAACCGCCAGCTTCCTTCCTTTCATTCGCCCGTCCACTCCTGATTTGCTACTTCCGCACAGCCACCAAGGAATCATTAGAATTTGGGTAAGGAAGAAGGTGAGTTGAGTGTTTTCCACATATACTTTTATTTTGTCCACTTGTTTCCAAGAGTTAACATGACAGGATCCAACTCGAGTGTACATGGACATCAACATGTGGAAGATGATCTCCCAAAAACTCACGCAGCACTTGGTGATATGATTGAGGAGAGTATAGTTGCAGCTATGCGAAGGATGTTCGGTGGTTGTCTTCCTATTGCGGGTAAAGGGGATCAACATCAACACAGCCCCGCTGCCCCGCTGGCCGCCGACAACCGGCAACGTCAAGAAAACAACGATAGCCATGTTGGTCGTGGAAGAGCGGCAGGAGCTGCTGCCCATGGCGCCCCTGCTGTTGGTGCTGAAAGGAGGCGTGGCGAGTTTGCTGGCCCCCGTGAGGGTGGGATGCATGGAGGAGAATCTCGCGGGCAAGGCCATGACCCCCGAGGGTTTGCTGCTAATCACCGGTGATGAGCGGCACATGATGGCGATGCCATCTTCCTTCAAGATCTCTCCGAGCATGGTGACGAACATGAAGTCATGGGGGACTATGAACCTTACTCCCCGCCTCGTCGTGGTGCTGTTTTTGGTCGCAATGGTCATCATTACGATTGTCATGATCAGGATGACCGCGAAAACCAAGCGAGAGTGAAGCTACATGTGCCATCATTCACGGGAAAAGAGGATCCGGATGCGTATAATGAGTGGGAAGAGAAGTGTGATCAAATATTTTGCATCCATGGTTTTTCTGAAGCCAAGAGAGTTGATCTTGCTATTATGGAGTTCTCCGGTTATGCTCTTACAAGGTGGAATCAGCTGCAAGACGATCAGTTGATGTCAGGCAATAATCATATCCGCAGCTGGACTTTGATGAAGGAAGTCACGAGGCACCGATTTGTCTCGGATTACGGGTTCCGGCAAACCCTTGAGAGGTTCAAACTCTAGGGTGCGCACGAAGAACACTCTCTCCCCGACATGCTCGCTCAACGATCCCACGACCTAGCTCGACGTACCCAAAGAACAAGAGACACATGGGTTTATACTAGTTCGGGCCACCTTGCGGTGTAATACCCTACTCCAGTTTGTGGGTGGATTGCCTTGAGGGGCTAAGGATGAACTAATACAGTCGAAGAACAACCTCAAGAGGTGAGGTGTTCTTGAGCTCGATGAGCTGGTGGGTGTGAGGGTGATCTGAATGATCCGTCCCCTCTCCGGATGATATCTCCTAGATAGATGGGTCGCCCCCTGCTACGGTGGTGGCTAGGTCCTATTTATAGTGGCTTTGGTACTCTTCCCAAATGTTTAGGCGAGAAGGGATCCCACAACGGCCAAGTTTGAAGGGGGACAGCTAGTACAAGCTATCCTCACAAAAGTAGTCTTCTCCTACCAAAGGCTCCAGTGGTGACGCTGCTGTGGGCTCCACGATGAACTCCGTCCTACCGTCCTACTGGTCGTGGTCTTGTTGCACCATTACAGAAACCTTTGCTTGATGCCTTGGGACTCCGCGCCTGCACTTGCCTCGTTAGCACCAAAGAGGAAACTGGTACACTGCGCCCACTAGCGCTCGCCTGGCCTTGGTCGTCTTGGCACACGTCACGCGAACCTCGCGAGGTGCCCCTTGCATAGATATCTCCACTCCTCGGGAGCCAGCCTAGTGAGGCTGCCCCTAGGGAGGTCTTAGTGTCGTCCGCCCTGCGAGGCTTGGCCCCTCGCGAGGGTCTTGAGTTGCTACTGCTGAAGCTGGGCCATACCAGGCTGTTGATGGAGCCACCCTCGCGGGCCACAGGCAGGCAAGTCTGGGTACCCCCGTTCCCAGGACGTCGATAGTAGCCCCCGGGCCCAAGGCGCACTCGAACTTGGCTTCAAGGCGAAGCCAAGGGACAAGTGCGGAGCGCCGCGGGCCCCAACATCCTGCGGCCTTGGTCGACGCGTGGCGATTGATGGGACATGGGCGCCTCTGTTTCCCACGCTTCCTCGGCAACCGTCCTTGCCTGACAAAAAGGGTTGGCGCCCCCCCCACAGGGCTTTCATTGCCCTTCCTTCATCTTGCTCCAAATTCCCTTCTCCTTCCTGCCCAAAGAGACTCCAGATCTGCCAAAACTCTCCCCCAAGACGGCAGCCGATGTCCACCGACAGGGCGAAGGTCATGCGCTCGCCTTCCTGGTTTGATCCCGCCCTGAGCGCGACCAACGTCTCGGACAAGAACTTCGCCACCGCGCTCCTGATGGCGGCGGGCGACAACAATGAGGGGGGAGAGACCGCGCTTCGGGCCGGCTTGGCCAAGCCGGAGGCCTCAGGCAGTACCTGCTACCCCTTCTTCATGCACAGTGTCTTCGCAGGGCTGGTCCCCCCTTTCTCTGAATTTTTCTACGCCGTCCTCCGCCATTACAAGCTCCACACCCTCCATCTTCATCCCAACTCCGTCCTCCTCCTATCGATCTTCGCCTTTTACTGCGAAGCGTTCGTGGGGGTGATGCCATCCGTGCCGCTGCTTTGCCACTTCTTCTACCTCCGGAACAAGGAGGGCCCATGCTCGGGGTGCCAACTTCGTTGCGGCAAATGGAAGCAATGCAATCTTGAGAGTCGATGAGAAGGCGGGGGGCTTCCGGAACAAGTGGGTCCTCATGGATGCCAAGAGCCCCTACCCTCGGTTGGTGCTGCCGACGGGGATGCCAGTGCCTCCCGATGGGTGGAGTAGCGCGAACCTCACCGACCAGCAGGCGGAGCAGATGTTGGGTAGGATGGCGGCCGACCTGAATCATGACGATCCGAAGGTGGAGAAGCTGACGGGGGCCATGATCGTTAAGGAGTTCCTATTGCAGCGCCTCGCTCCGCTCTAGGCGCGCTCGCACCCCTTGTGGAAGCTCTCGGACGAGGGGGGCGACCTCCACCTGCGCACGGATGTTTTGTCCGACGAGGAGCTGGACAAGGTCCTCCGCCTCCTAGTTGCGGAGGATCAAGGGTATCCACCTGATACCCATCTTCCGCTGTACCGCCGCCCGAATGGGGCGAAGATCTCCACCGCCATGCCCGTCTTCAACGAGCGGGGGCTCGAGCCGCCGGCGCCCTACGGGGCCCCGGTGGTGGTGTCCGCCGGCGAATCCGGCGAGGAGGAGAGGCCTGACTCGGAGGCAACCCGAGAGGGGGCGGGGGAGACTTCTCTTCCTCGTGTGGCATATCTCCTCCGCACCTTCCCAGACGACGACGAGGCCGGCGAGCATCCGGTGACGGAGTCGCCGAACCCCGTCGGGGTCACGACGAGGTCCAGGGGCACCCCTCCGAAGAAGCCGCTAGCCGGGGTCCTGAAGAAGAGCAGGTCGGCGTTAATCTCCTGAGGCGATGCCTCTGCTTCTGTCGGATTTCAGGTTCCGAAAAAACCCTTGAGGTTCGAACACTGGGGTGCACACGAAGATCTCTCCCTCCTCTAGCTCGCAGTCAACATGATCTCACGGCCTAGATCGACGAACCCAAAGAAAGAGAGACACAAGATTTATACTGGTTCGGGCCACCGTTGAAGTGTAATACCCTACTCCAGTGTGGTGTGGTGGATTGTCTCTTGAGCTGAGGATGAACAGTTACAAGGGAAGAACAGCCTCCTTAGGAGATGTGTTCTTGTGCTTGGTGAACTTGGGTGGTTGGGGCTAATCTGGATATTGTCCAAGATGAGATCCCTTGCCTATAGTGGTGGCTAGTCCTATTTATAGATGCCCTGGTCCTCTTCCCAAATATTGAGCAGGAAGGGATCCCACAACGGCCAAATTCGATGGGGGACAACTAGTACAAGTTATCCCGACAAAAGTAGTCTTCGCCTGCCAAAGGCTCTGGGGGTGACACCGTCTTGGGCTCCATGGCGACCTCCGTCCTACCGTCCTGCTGGTCTTGGTCTTGTTGCACCGATATGAAAACCTTTTCCTGATGCCTCAGGACTCCTCGCCTGCGCTTGCTTCTTTAGCACCAAAGAGGAAATGAGGACACTGCGCGCGCTGGCGCCCACCTGGCGCCCTCCTGGCTCCAGTCGTCATGGCTTGCATCACAGGAACCTTGCGAGGTGTCCCTTGCCTTGATCTCTCCGCCTGTCACGAGCCAGCCTGGTGAGGCCGCCCCTGATGAGGTCTTGCGTCGTCCGCCTCGCTAGGCTTGCCCCTCGCGAGGGTCTTGAGTGTTTGCTAGTGAAGATGGGTCGTACAGGGCCGCTGGTGGAGCCACGCCGCGTGCTGCGGGCAGGCAAGTCTGGGGGACCCCGTTCCCAGAACGCCGACAGTAGCCCCCGGGCCCAAGGCGCGCTCGGGCTCGGCTTCGAGGAGAAGCTAAAGGGCAAGTGCGGAGCGCCGCGGGCCCCAACAGCCTGCGACACCGCTTGACGCATGGCGATCGATTGGACGTGGGCATCTCCGCTTCCTCACGCGGCCTCGGCAACTGCCCAATTTGACGAGTCCTTGCTGCATGCAGAAAAAGATCATTATTACCTTAGATCATGGAGGCCGGCGGTTGGCCTGCTCTTGGCTATAAATGGGAAGAGGGGTGCGGAGCCCCTGTCACCCATCTCTTCCTTTGCTTCTCCCGCTCCTTCTTCTTCCTTGCTTCACTGCCGCCGGCGACACCCATGGCGCCTGCGAAGAGGCTCTCGGCTGCAGAGAAGAGGAAGGCTCGTCAGGAGGGGCCTGGCTCACCGCCGCCCAAGAGGGGTCGCGGCCGTCCCCGCAAGCATGCCATGACCCCCGTCGCGGCCCCTCGTGGTCGCGGTGGTGCCTCTTCGCGTGGTGGTGGTCGCCCGAGTCGTGGTAGCCCCATCGATGAAGGGAGGCGCGCCATGGTCGCGCGGCCGCCCATGCCGCGCTCCCACTTGGCAGAAGTGATGCCGGAGTTCATCGTGTGGTCGGAGAACCCAGCTAGCACCTGGCTTCAGCTCCCGTGGTTCTTTGCCGGTGAGCTGCCGTCCACAGGTCCAGGGGGTCTCTGGCTGTAGGCGGACGGTTGCTGCAGTAGGGCTTCGTGGGTCATGGTGGAAGTCTCTGCCGCGGGCAACGCAGCCCTGGCCCACGGCTGGCAGACGTTCGCCCGCATGCGCGGACTGGGCAGGCGGTGTGCCCTCCACTTCAAGTACGATGGCGACGCGACCCTCTTCGTGAGGGTATTTGGGGAAGAAGGTCGCCACGTCGGGTGCTTCCCCGAGGACAACGATGGCAACGAGGTGCTCAGCCTTGGCGATGGCCACGACGAGAGTGATGGCGGGCCCGCCCTTGGCGCCGTCCATGTCTTGTCCAGCTACGGCGACTCTTCTTCCGGCGACAGCTCCAGCAGTGGCGGCTACGACCAGCCGCCACGCTACCGTGCCTGCTTTGAAGGCGGCAGCGGGTCGTCTCATCGCCGCACTCTGGTGAAGCGCGAGGAGGGGTCTGGCTGAGCTCAGGAGAGTGCCATGGGCCCATCCTCGCGAGCTACCATGGAAGCACGTGCCGCTTTTGTCCTTTCCTTCATGCATTAAGAGAGACAAGTATGGGGCCCCGCTGGGGCGTGCGACAACTATGATTTCCAAGTGGCTGTGCTATGTTTATCGCTCTTGTGTTGTGTTGCAGCATCAACGTTTCATGTATGCGCGTTGGAATAACTTAGCTTGATGTGCCTGAAGTAGTTTCCGCCTCACGAGGTGCATGTTCCCCAGTGCCTGGCGAGGCCTCATTCGCTCGGAAGGCATCTGGGAACTGCAAAAATTCTTTAGGGAATTTTTATTCTTCCGAATCCTGGTCATAGGCACTGCCGGCCATGACCCAGTGCTTCGCATCGCGGTACCCGGGGGGCATTGAGAGGGGTGCGCCAGCTTGTGAGCTCGAGCGGGGGTGCCTTGTGAAAGACAGGAAAATGAAAACGCTCACGAGGGCACCTGTCCATCCCCCTCACGAGGCATGCGAGGGATAGTACGGGTCAAAAACAAGGAACCGAGAGCAGAAACGAGGCAAAAGGCAATGGAACTAGGCCAGCAAGGAACACTAGAAAGCAAATTCTTACTAAAGAGGGGCGAACCAACTGCGGAAAGCAAATGAAAAGCCGTGTCTGGCACCTAGTCTAGTCTTCTCTTCTCACCAACGCAGAGCTAAGTGCTTCCACTAAGACGTGGGAGGGAGCCCCCGAGGCCCGAGGGCGGCACTCCTGAGACTCCAGGGCATGTACAGCCCCACTCATTATTACGTGAGAGTGTCATGAGCGGAGATCTTCACAGGCACTGGGCCTTGCTTCACAGGCACCGGGCCTTGCTTCACAGGCACCGGGCCTTGCTTCATGGGTAGAACCTCCGGAGGTGCTAGATGTTCCAGGCGTTCTGGATGGGGATCCCGTCCTGCGTCTCCAGGCACGCGGCGCCAGGCCTGGAGATGTGGGCAACCCGAAATGGGCCCTCCCACATGGGCGAGAGCTTGTGCAGCCCTTCCATGGAGAGCACCCGCCTCAGGACAAGATCACCCACCTAGAGCATCCTGGAGCAGACGCTGCGGTAGTGGTCCCGCCGCAGCGCCTGCTACTACCTCGCAGCTCGAAGCGAGGCTTCACGGCGGCATTCCTCTCCCAACACGAGGTCCATCCCCTGCATGGCGTCCTGCTGCATTTCATCGAACGCCTGGACCCGCGCGGAGCGATGCCTGACCTCGTGTGGGAGAACCGCTTCTGCTCCATAGACGAGGAAGAACGGGGTGTCTACTGTTGGCCTAGTGGCGGTGGTGCAGATGGACCACAACACAGACTGCAGCTCGTCGTGCCAGCCCCTGCCGCAGGCCTCGAGCTTCTTCTTGAAGGTCCTAGTCTTGAGACCCCTCAGGACTTCCGCATTGGCGCGTTCGGCCTGGCCGTTGCTCTTGGGGTGTGCCACGGAGGCATAGCAGATCTGCGTTCCAAGGTTAGGACAATATGTTTTGAAGAGATTGCTAGTGAACTGTGAGCCTTTGTCGGTGGTGGTGCGATTAGGGACCCCAAATCGGCTTACGAGACCCTTGGTGAACTTGACTGCTGACCCAGCTGGGATGGTGCAGACGGCTTCCACTTCCGCCCACTTGGTGAATTTGTCAATGGCGACGTAGAGGTAGCGGTAACCTCGAGGCGCTCGACGGAATGGGCCCAGGATATCCAGCCCCCAGACCGCAAACAGCCATGAGAGCAGGATAGTCTGGAGGCCCTAAGCCGGCTTGTGGATCTGCTTGGCGTGGAATTGGCAGGCCTCGCAGGATTTCACCAGCTCGGCCGCGTCATTGAGTGCCGTGGGCCAGTAGAACCCGCTGTGGAAAGCCTTGCCAACTAGGGTGCGTGACGACGAGTGGTGCCCGCAGTCTCCGCCATGTATGTCAGCCAGCAGCTCTTCCCCTGTTCCCTGGAATTTCATTGTAGAGAAACATCATTCAGCCGCTTCCTGTATAGCTCACCGTCCTGAATGCAGTACGCTGTTGCCTGCCGGGCCAAACGCTCCGCGTCTTCTTCCTTCTCCGGCAGCGTGCCTTGCGTCAGGTACGCCCAGAACTCCTCGATCCAGCACCCCTCCCGAGGCTCAAGCACTAAGAGGAGCGCGCTCCAGAGGTCGGGCCGCAGGCGGGGGCTCCCGAGGCTGGTGGCTGGGGGAGTTCCTTCTGAGGTGGCACCGGCTCCGCAGGCGGAGGTGCTGCCAAAGGCTTGAAGAGCCGCTCCTCGAAGACGCCAGGTTCTTGGGGTAGCCGCTTGGATGCTCTTTTGGCGATGTCGTCGGCCTCCTTGTTCATGCTGCAGGGCACGTGCTGTAGCTCCAGGCCCAGGAACTGCTTCTCCATTTTGCGCACCTCCGTGAGGTATGCATCCATGTGCTCATCCTTTGGCTCGCACACCTTTTTGGAGAGGTTGACGAGGAGCTGCGAGTCTCCCTTGATGGTGAGACGTTTCACCCACAGGGCCACCGCAGCCTTGAGGCCGGTGATGAGACCCTCGTAGTCTGTGATGTTGTTGGAGACCTTCTCGCTCCACTAGAAGTAGAGCTGCACGGCGTAGTAAAGCTTGTGCTGAGTGGGCAAGATGAGCACGGCTCCAGCCCCCACGGCCCGGCGCGCGATCGCGCCATCGAAGTACATGACCCAGCCATCTAGCGCTTCACTCCCTGGCGAGAGGGATTGGTTCTCGCCTGCTTCGAGCTCTGGGGTATCGGTCCATTCTTCCGCAAAGTCGGCGAGCGCAGCCCCCTTGATGACCCTGGTTGTGCTGAACTCCAGGTCGAACACTTGCAGCTCGATGTTCCATTCGGCGACCCTTCCCGCAGCATTGGGGCTTCTGAGCACTCTCTCCAACGGGTAAGCTGAAACGACCTTGATGAGGTGACCTTGGAAGTAGTGGCGCAGCTTGCACGAGGCCACCAGGAGCGTGAGCAAGAGCTTCTGAGACATGGGGTATCGTGCCCTCGCATCTCGCGGCACTGTGCTGATGAAGTACACTGGGTGCTCGACAAGATTGGGAGAGCTGACGGAGTTTTTGGCTCCCGGGGACTGAGGTGTTTCCTGTGGATCTCCAGTTCCTGGGGCTTGATGACTAGTCGGGGCAGCCGTTGTCTTAGGAGCTTCGCCTTGGTGTTGTGCAGCCTCATCTGGCTTGGCAGCTCCATTTGGCGGGCCCTTGACTTGGGGCTCCCCTCTGAGAGCCACCAGCGCAGCGCTGGCATAGTGGGGTGTGGCAGACAGGTAGAGTACCAAGGGCTCGCGAGGATGAGGCACCACCATCACCGACGGGATGGTCAAGTATCTCTTGAGGTCTTGAAATGCTAGGTTGGCCTCGGGAGTCCACTCGAACGGACCCTTCTTCTTCATCAGCTTGAAGAACGGCAAGGCGCGCTCCCCTATCTTGGAGATGAAGCGCCCCAACAAAGTCACGTAGCCTGCAAGCTTCTGCATCTCCTTGAGGTTTGGCGGTGGGCTCATGTCTTCGATTGCCTTGACCTTCTCCGGGTTGGCCTCGATCCCCTTGTGGGACACGAGGAAGCCCAGCAGCTTGACGAAAGGGACACCAAACACGCACTTTTCTGGGTTGAGCCGCAAGTCCACCTGGCGCAGGCTCGCAAAGGTCTCCTCCAGGTCCTGAATCAAAGTTCTCGCCTCCTGAGACTTCACCACAATGTCGTCGATGTAGGCCTCAGCGTTTCTCCCGAGCTGCTGCTCCGGGGCAATGTGCATCAGTCGCTGGAAGGTCGCTCCTGCGTTGCACAGTCCGAATGGCATGCAAGTGTAGCAGTATAGCCCGCATGGGGTCAATAAAGCCGTTTTCTCCACATCTTCCACCGCCATCTTGATCTGGTGGTAGCCTGAGAACACATCCAGGAAACATAGCAGGTCACACTCCGCGGTGGAGTCGGCAATCTGGTCGATGCACGGCAGCGGGAATGGGTCTTGAGGGCAAGCCTTGTTGAGCTTGGTGAAGTCGACACACATGTATTCCTTCCCTCCTTTCTTCGGCACGACAACTTGGTTTACCAGCCACTCTGGGTACCGGACCTCGCGAATGACACCTGCTGCCTCCATCTTGCGGGTTTCCTGAACGATGAAAGACTGCTTCTCCGTGGATTTTCGCCTCGCCTTCTGCTTCACAGGGCGCACATTGGGGCACACCCTCAGATGATGCTCAATCAATCCTCACGGGACCCCAACTAGCTGCTTAGGCTCCTAGCCGAATAATCCGTTGTTCGCTCGCAAGAAGTCCACCAACTCATTTTCTTGATCTGGGCGAGGTCGACGCCTATGGTAAAGGTAGCGCCAGAGACCCCGTCCGCGTCGACCGGTATCTGCTTCGTCTTGGCTTGACCTTGAGTGAATAGCTGCTTCTTCTAGGTCGGCGCAGCCCCCTTGGTTCTGGACATGGCCTTGTCGGCCGGGCAAGCTGCCGTCGTGGCCCTGAAGGCGAGCTTGAGGGCCGCCACGGCTTCCTTGGTGTCTCCGGCCACGGTGAGGACGCCCTTGCTTCCTGGCATGTTCATGAGGTTGTAGGCAAGATGGGTAGCTGCCATGAATTGGGATAGCGCCGGGTACCCGAGGATGGCGTTGTACGGCAAGCCGGTGCAAGCGATGTCGAAGTCGATTAGCTCAGTGCGGTAGTTGTCGCGTGTGCCGAAGGTCACAGGGAGACGGATCTGCCCCAGGGGGTTGGAGGAGCCACCTCCGACCCCGGAGAAAGGCTTGCTGGGGCGGAGCCGCTCAAGTGGTACGTGAAGGAGGTTGAAAGCCTCCACAGAGAGCATGTTGAGGTTGGCACCGCCATCGATGAGGGTCTTGGTGACGGCTACGCTACAGATGGTGGGCGTGCAAAGCATCGGAAGCACGCTCGAGCCGACGGTGATGACTGGGTGATCCCTTGAGTCGAAGGCCAGGTCAGCCTTGGGCGCCGCCCAACCTGGTGGAGCCCCCTGCCGCATGGAGGCGGCGCCAATCTGGCGAAAGAACGGCTTGGTGTGATGGTCCGAGGGCGGTGCCTGTGAGCCACCGAGGAGAGCCACGATGACGAGGGGTGTTGGTTCCCTGAAGCGTGTGATGAAGAGGTCACGCGGCTCCTCCCAGGAGGCCACAAAAGATCCCAACAGATGGAGGAGCCAGCCGAGTGGCACGCCAGCAAGGGCCATTGGGAGCCAGTTGGCCATGACTTTATCGTCGCCTTGGCCTCCAGGACAGCCTGCTCGTACGCCAGCAGAAAGGCCGCCGGATCCTTCGCACCATCGTAACGGGGCTGCATCTTCGGCTTGAACTTGTGCGGCCACTACACCCGCCGCAAGGCAGGGGTGAAGGCCCGGAGCCCCTCGGCGCTGCGGAGGGCGCCCATCGATCCAGTAGGAGAAGAGGCGGCGTCCATGAGAGTCGGTCGGAGAGGCAAGGCCGTCAGGGGGGCAAGGCTTCGGCACACCCCTACCTGGCGATGTAATACCCTACTCTAGTGTGGTGTGGCAGATTGCCTCTTGAGCTGAGGATGAACAGTTACAAGGGAAGAACAACCTCCTAAGGAGAGGTGTTCTTGTGCTTGGTGAACTCGGGTGGTTGGGGATAATCTGGATCTTGTCCAAGATGAGATCCCTTACCTATGGTGGTGGCTAGTCCTATTTATAGAGGCCATGGTCCTCTTCCCAAATATTGAGCGGGAAGGGATCCCACAACGGCCAAATTCGAAGGGGGACAACTAGTACGAGTTATCCTGACAAAAGTAGTCTTCGCCTGCCAAAGGCTCCGAGGGTGACGCCGTCTTGGGCTCCACCGTGACATCTGTCTTGCCGTCCTGCCGGTCTTGGTCTTGTTGCACCGATATGGAAACAATTGCCTGATGCCTCGGGACTCCTCTCCTATGCTTGCCTCTTTAGCACCAAAGAGGAAACAAGGAAACTGCGCGCGCTGGCGCCCGCCTTGCTCCAGTCGTCATGGCTTGCGTCACAGGAACCTCGCGAGGTGTCCCTTGCCTTGATCTCTCCACCCCTCACGAGCCAGCCTGGTGAGGCCGCCCCTGAGGAGGTCTTGCGTCATCCACCTCGCGAGGCTTGGCCCCTCGCGAGGGCCTTGAGTGTTTGCTGGTGAAGATGGGCCGTACAGGGCCGCTGGTGGAGCCACGCCACGGGCCACAGGCAGGCAAGTCTGGGGACCCCCGTTCGCAGAACACCGATAGCTTCGTCACTGGTCGGCGTTGCTGCGGTCCCAGCCACCATGCCCTTGTCTGCCCCTAGGGCTCCCGCGCCGGTGTCCCAGCCCGCGAAGCCTTCGGGCTTGGTGCTCCAGAATAGGGCAAGGGAGTACGCCGTCGTGGACCAGTAAGCGCTCCGTCCCGATCCTTCGTTCCTGTTCTTGCTATAGTTTCTTGATGTATCCCCTTACACTGCCAGGCCAACGTTGGTGGTGAAGAAGAAGAAGGGGGCTACCGCAACACCTGAGGCCCAGTAGTCAGCTGCTGTCGTGCCTCCTCCGGTGCGGAGGGATGGCGATGGCTCCCGAGCCTCAGTGTCTGGGTCATCCTCGCGAGACCCAGAAGCCCGTCCTTATGAGAAGGCAATCTTCGTAGCCAAGCTGGCTCCTGAGGCTTCAGCCCCAGCTCACCTGCTGAGGTTGCGAACGCTCATGAGCCCCTAGCTTCTTCTGCTGCCGCTAATCCGCCGGCCTTAGTGCCGATGCCGTCTCTTCCACCTTTCGTCGCACTGCTGGGCCGTGGTCCCCCTGCTTCGCCTGATGCCCTGGAGAACGCACTTGTCGCGCTGACCTAGCTTTGCAATGATCTTCAGAGTGCTGACAGTCTGCTAGCATAGGGGCGACTGGAGTTGATAGCGGGGTGGCTATGATCCGATGCGTCTATGAGGGCGGCATGGGGTCAGGCCGTGGCAGCTTCTGAGGAGGGTAAGAAGGCCGCCTACCTGGCCGCATCCGCTCGTGAGGTGGCATTGAAGGATGCCGAGGCCGCCAAGGAGCGCTGCTGGGTGGCGGAGGCCGAGCTGGAGAACCTGCGCAACAAATATGCTACTGAGGCTCGCCAGCACGAGGCTCGAGAGGAGAAGTTGAAGGCTCGGGAAGATGGGGTCGCCGGCCGTGACGCCGAGCTGGAGCAGCTGGCGCGGGCGCAAGACGCGGAGCGCGACCACCTGAAGAAGCTAAAGGAGGAGGTGGAAGGGGAGAAGGCCCTGTTGGAGGCCAAGGCCAGTATCCTTACCAACGATCGTGCCGCCTTCGATTCCCTTGAGAAGAGATCCCGCGACGCATTGCGGGAACTCTACGGAAGGGGGTTGAAGATGCCGTTGGTGACTGCAGAGGAGGACCCTGCCGAGCTGCTCCCCCAGCATGTCGAGGCGCTCGAGGGCGTTGCCAATGGGGTTGGCACCATGGTGGAAGGGGAAGCCCGCGTTCTCTCCTCCTCGGCTATGACGCGCGTCTTCAGCCACCTCCACCTTCGCGACCTGAGCACCGACCTTGGAGCTCTGCTTGAACCTGTGGATGAGAAGCACTGTGCAGCTGCTGCCGATGCTGTGAAGGACCTGGTGGAGGCCCTGCTAGAGAAGTTCCTCGTCATCGACCCTACGCCTCCGGCTGATGATGCCGCCGATCCCATGCCCAGGGCCGACGGAACGGGCGGCGGCGACGCTGTCGATGACGGGGCACTCCCTGATGGCAGCGCCCAAGGCTAAAGAGGAGGCTTGCTGGTGGTGCTCCTTTCCACTTTTACTTTCCTGTGATATGCATCGTGCCTCGTGGAGGTGTTAAAATTTCTGTTTGGTATTTGAGGAACAACATGTCTTGTAATAATTTGTTAGGATTCCACGATTTCCTTCCCATTTGCTTGATGTTCTACGTCGGCGGGGCCCGGCCCCGCGCATACCTTAGCCGTTATTGGGTCGTTCGGATCACCAGGACGAGGCCAAGAGGTGAGGGGCTACGTGACTAGTTAGGCTCTTGAGTCATGATGCTCAGGAGTCCCCCTTTACGCACAAACGGCCCGCGGAAAGGAGATGCGAAAGTAGGCCTTAGTGTTCTGCATCGGCAGGGCCCGACCCTGCGCGTACCTCAGCCGTCGTTGGATCATCCGGATCACCGGGACGAGACCAAGGGGTGAGGGGCTACGTGACCAGTTAGGCTCTTGAGTCGTGATGCTTAGGAGTCCCCCTTAACGCGCAAACAGACCTCCATACCTCTCCTCGCCGAGGTCCCGCTCGGGAGGGACGTGCGACGACCAGGTCCCTTGGACCTGGCAGGGTGGCTTACACTAGGCGTGATCTGAGCGCAACCCCTGTGCCCAGCCCGCTCGCGTGACTCTCCCGAGGGTAAAGTGTTGCGATGAGGCTGGTCACTGAGCCTGATGGCTCACCGAGGTTGATGGGGCCATGGGGCCACCCTTAGTTGTTTATCACCAGCGCGGACCATGGTGCTTCCGCACTTGCACAGGCATAGTCGCGCCTCGATTGTGTTGAGTGCCTGCACGGAGCATGGTGCTTCCACTGGTGCGTGGGTGAGGGCTCCCTCTGAGTGGAGCCCTCGGGGCATGTACAACCCCGCCCTAACACGTGGCTTGCACGGTAGGGCTAGACGAGATGTGTCTGGGCACTCGTGAGCCAGCGCGGGACTCACGAGGCCCTACCTCAAGGCGGGTTGCGCCTGAATTTGATTCTTGATAGTTGTGATGTCATGCGAGATGGTTAGGCAACCTGCGCCAAATGAATCTCCTGAGGTGATCACATGAGAAGGCCAGACACCAACGACCCCAGGAGGTGATGTGAACGGGGCTGACCCGCCAGACAGAGCTCAGTCATTGGGTTTATCGACACTGCAGGGACGGACCTGAGCACAGACGCCATGCCCAGTCTTCTCATGTGAAGATCCTGAAGAAAGACAACCGGCGTGCGGCTCCCGTGGTGGCGAGGCACCGGGTCGCGTGCCCTGGCTCGTCCGCCCGCGATTAGCTCATGCGAGAACAAAGCACCAAGGGCCATGGGAGGTGACGTACATGGGAGCTGGCCCACGAGCCAGAGCTCAGCCTCTTGGGTTTAGCAACGCTGCAGGGACGGGCCCGAGCAGAGACGCCGTGCCAGTCCTTAATCATGAGGCGGTCGTGGGTCGGTTTGCAAGGGCGTACGACGTTTATGGTATCGAAGTACCGGACAGGCATATAATAATATTAAAGTAACTCATGGAAGGAGATAAGCTAGCTTGGATAAATGCAAGAAAAGTACATGCCGCAGGCACAGACCCACGCGGCCTGGGGGTGATGCAGCCCGAGGGGCGCCCCCAACAGAGTAAGTTAAAGACGCAAAAGGATACACGTCGCAGGGACATGCCCATGCGACCTGGTGATAATGCTGCCCGAGGGGCGCCCCCAACTGAATGAAACGGAAAGAGTCACCTGGCAGCATTGCTGGAGGGATGTTGAAGCATCTGAAGACGCATGTTGAAGAAGTTGCTCCTCACAAGCCGCCTGAGTCCAGAGCCTCGGGGGGCTTTGGGGGCCCAGGAGGCTCATGAAGAACCGTCGCCATCTCTTCCAGGATTGCGTGTTGCCTGGCCTAATGAGCCGCCAGAAAGCTCCGCAGGTGGCGCTGGAAGGTGACAACCGTGTTCGGCAGGTCGAATGGCATGCGAACATAGCTGTGAGGTGGACCCTCGCACCGACCTACGCGCGAAGGCCAGAAACGCTCCTGAGATGTGGCCCTGATGAGCCCTGGGATGTTGATGCAGACGCGCAGCTCGTCGTCCTCACCAGGACAAGGAGCTATGCCAGGTGGTGGGTAGCAGTCGCCGCGCATGGTTCTCGCCTCTTGAAGCTCTCGGTCGCCTTGGTGATGAACTCCTAAGCACCAGGCACTCCATGCCTTGTGCCCTCATGAGGAAAGTGTGCGGTGAAGCATGCCTCCACATCATGCCCTCCCGCCTCCCGCATAACATTGGCTAAGTCAGAGGCCCTCCAGAAGAGAGCCTCCGAGCCCGGCCTGAGGAGGGCGTTGGGCGCGCCTTCCTATGCAATGGAGGGAGGCGCCCCAGCCGTGGGCGTAGGTCCTGAGGTGGTGCCGATGGAGACACTGCTCTCCTGAGGCTCTTGGCAGCACAACTGCTTCTTCTTCTTCTTGGGGACAAACTCAGGAGGATAGATGGCGCCTTCATTGTCTGGGTCTTCGGCCGCCGTAGCCCGGTAGGCATGCTCAAGGGAGCACATCGCATCCTTTTCCTCACAAGCGACCGTGATGATTCTGCAGCTCCCAGGCATCATGAGGACATTGTAACCACGATGGGTCACCGCCATGAACTTGGCCAGGGCCGGATACCCGAGGATGGCGTTGTATAGAAGGCGTATGTGGGCGACGTCGAAGTCGATGAGCTCAGAGCGGTAGTTTTCGCGCTTGCCGAAGGTGATAGGGATTTTCTCTATCGGGATGGTGGAGCCGTCGGTTACTCCTGAGAAGGGCTTGGTGGGATGTAGCTGATCATGTGGCACTTGGAGGAGGTCTAACGTCTCGACGGAGAGAACATTGAGCCCTGCACCGCCGTTGATGAGGGTCTTGGTGACAAGGACATTGCTGATGATGGGCGAGCAGAGCATCGGGAGGGTGCTGGCAGTTGCCGCACACTTGAGCTGGTCGGACGAGCTAAAGGTAATGGTGTACTTGGACCACCTGAGCGGGTGTGTGGCTTCGATCCTAGGAAGGGCCGCGTTCACCTCACGAGCGAACTGCTTGAAGATGCATTGGGAGGCTGGGGCTTGAGCGCCACCCAAGATGCAGGCGATGGCACGAGGCTCCTGGAAGCCCCCAGCCCCTTCGTCCTGGTGGTGGTCATCGTTCCTCCTTGGTGGTGGCGGTAGTGGAGGGAGGCCAGCGTTGCCCTGAGGGTGGTCCTCACGAGGCTGGTCCCTCCAGGCACCCTCGCGAGGTTGGTCCTACCAGCGGTCCTCACGAGGTCAGTCGTGCCACTCCTAGCGGGCTTCCTACACTTTTGCCTCCTCTGCGGCCGTAGCCTCGGTCGTTGCGCTCGGGCGTCGACCAAAGCGCCCATCACGAATGGCCCTAAGCTCCTGACAGTCGTTGGTGTTCTGGCTGTGTACGTCGTGGAAGGTGTAGAACGGGCGGTTGGCCTTGGATGACTCTGGGTGGTCGCAGCCACGCTTCATCTCTGGTTCCGCCGTGAGCATGGCAGTCCCCTTGTGCTTCACATCTTTTGTCTTGGCCTTCTTGTCTTCTGGGTCGGCAGCTAGAAGCTCGAGGAGAGAGAGGCATCCCTCCTTAGCTCTCGCACACTTGGTCGCCATGTTGAACATCTCTAGAGCCGTGCACAGGTCCTCGTGTATGGCGAGCTCTTCCTTCATCTTGACATCGCGGACACCATCAGGGAATGCTGAGATAATGGCCTCGTCTTTCACCTTGGGATAAGGCGAACACTATTGAAATGCTGGATGTACTTCTGCAGGGTTTCCACCGGCTGCTGCTTGATGCACCGCAGGTCTCTAGCGGCAGGCGGGCGGCTGCGAGTGCCTTGGAAGTTGGCGACGAAGCGCTCGCGCATATCGCCCCAAGACGAGATCGACCCCACGGGCAGGTTCAGGAGCCACGAGCATGCACCGTCTTTGAGAGCCATGGGAAACTAGTTTGCCATGACCTTCTTGTCGCTGTTGGCTGCCTCGATGCTTAGTTCGTAGAGCTGCAAGAACTCAGCAGGGTCAGGGGTGCCGTCATAGCACGGAGGCAAGTCGGGCTTGAACCTACCGGGCCAGTTAACGCTGCGCAGCTCGGGGGTGAAGGCGCGACAGCCCGCCGTGGTCACTAGAGCCCATCATGGAGGTGGAGCTTGGTCTTGGTACCCACGCACTGCCGCCACGGGCGGCGCGCAATCTTGATGTGGTGGTGCTGGGAGTGTAGGAGCATCTTCTTATGGCCGCGGGATTTCCTGGCAGCTTCCTTCTTCAAGCGCGGGCGCCCTGCGCGGTGGGTCGCGCCGCGCATCTTGGTGCGAGGGCGACGTATTGATGTGGAGGTGGTGGAGGTGCTCCATGGGCTACGTCGCCCGTCGCAGGAGGCGGGCAAGGCAGCGAAAGGGACGGTGCAGGGGAGCCCCCAGCGGAGCCGACGAGCTCGGCGATGTGGTCCAGCCAGTCTTCGTAGAGCACGTCGACGGGGTGGTAACGCAGGAGCTCGCGCGCCATGAGCAGCGCGGCCTGCGCGTCCGCGGGTCCACGACGAGCGTGGGATGACGAGCCGGCTGGAGTCAGCGATGGGGTGGCGGTGCATCCGTCCCGCCGCACAGAGGAGTGCAGCAATGAGGCTTGCTGCTCGTTCCCCGCTGGGCCGGTGGCGGCGTTGGCAGCGGGTGATGGCGAGCGACGGGGAGGCCCACCGACGGGCGCCGTCTGGGCGAGGCAAGCATTGAGGGTGGCTCAGTGCTCAGCATGGGGTCGATGAGCGTTAGACATGAAAGTGGTGGAGCAGTGGTATGTCGATCGGCGGGAGAGAGGTTTCAGCGCACCCCTACATGGCGCACCAAATGGCATATTACGGGTTCCGCCAAACCCTTGAGAGGTTCAAACTCTGGCGTGCACATGAAGAACAGTCTCCCCCCGACTCGCTCGCTCAACGATCCCACGGCCTAGCTTGACGAACCCAAATAACAAGAGACACAGGGGTTTATATTGGTTCGGGCCACCTTGCGGTGTAATACCCTACTCAATTTTGTGGGTGGATTGCCTCGAGGGGCTGAGGATGAACTAATACAGTGGAAGAACAGCCTCAGGAGGTGAGGTGTTCCTGAGCTCGATGAGCTGGTGGGTGTGAGGGTGATTTGAATGATCCGTCCCTTCTCCGGATGATCTCTCCTAGATAGATGGGTCTCCCCTGCTACGGTAGTGGCTAGGTCCTGTTTATAGTGGCTTTGGTCCTCTTCCCAAATATTTAGGCGGGAAGGGATCCCACAATGGCTAAGTTTGAAGGGGGCAACTAGTACAAGCTATCCTGACAAAAGTAGTCTTCGCCTGCCAAAGGCTCTGGTGGTGACGTTGTCGTGGGCTCCGCGATGACCTCCATCCTGCCGTCCTACTGGTCTTGGTCTTGTTGCACCGATATGGAAACCTTTGCCTGATGCCTCGGGACTCCGCGCCTGCGCTTGCCTCCTTAGCACCAAAGAGGAAACTGGTACACTGGCCCGCTGGGGCCCACCTAGCCTTGGTCATCATGGCACACGTCATGCGAACCTCGCGAGGTGCCCCTTGCATAGATATCTGATTTCTACTACACAACCTTCTTCTTGTAGACGTTGTTGGGCCTCCAAGTGCAGAGGTTTGTAGGATAGTAGCAAATTTCCCTCAAGTGGGTGACCTAAGGTTTATCAATCCGTAGGAGGCGTAGGATGAAGATGGTCTCTCTCAAGCATCCCTGCAACCAAATAACAAAGAGTCTCTTGTGTCCCCAACACACCCAATACAATGGTAAATTGTATAGGTGCACTAGTTTGGCGAAGAGATGGTGATACAAGTGGTATATGGATGGTAGATAAAGGTTTTTGTAATCTGAAAATATAAAAAACAGCAAGGTAACTAATGATAAAAGTGAGCACAAACGGTATTGCAATGCGTTGAAACAAGGCCTAGGGTTCATACTTTCACTAATGCAAGTTCTCTCAACAATAATAACATAATTGGATCACATAACTATCCCTCAACATGCAACAAAGAGTCACTCCAAAGTCACTAATAGCGGAGAACAAACGAAGAGATTATGGTAGGGTATGAAACCACCTCAAAGTTATCCTTTCTGATCGATCTATTCAAGAGTCCGTAGTAAAATAACACGAAGCTATTCTTTCCATTCAATCTATCATATAGTTGGTACTAAAATAACGCCTTAAGACACAAATCAACCAAAACCCTAATGTCACCTAGATACTCCAATGTCACCTCAAGTATCCGTGGGTATGATTATACAACATGCATCACACAATATCAGATTCATCTATTCAACCAACACAATTTACTTCAAAGAGTGCCCCAAAGCTTCTACCGGAGAATCAATACGAAAACATACATCAAGAGGATCAATAGAATACCCTATTGTCACTACGGGTATCCCACGCACGACATACATCAAGTGTTCTCAAATCCTTAAAGACTCAATCCGATAAGATAACTTCAAAGGGAAAACTCAATTCATCACAAGAGAGTAGAGGGGGAGAAACATCATAGGATCCAAATATAATAGCAAAGCTCGCGATACATCAAGATCGTATCACCTCAAGAACACGAGAGAGAGAGAGAAAGAGAGATCAAACACATAGCTACTTGTACATACCCTTAGCCCCGAGGGAGAATGACGGAGTCCTGGATTAGGGGGTCTCCAGACAGCTGGACTATATCCTTTGGCCGAACTGTTAGACTATGAAGATACAAGATTGAAGACTTCATCTCGTGTCCGGATGGGACTCTACTTGGTGTGGAAGGCAAGCTAGGCAATACGGATATGTATATCTCCTCCTTTGTAACCGACCTTGTGTAACCCTAGCCCTTTCCGGTGTCTATATAAACCGGAGGGTTTTAGTCCGTAGGACAAGAACATACAATCATACCATAGGCTAGCTTCTCCCTGGACAGACTTTTGTATTCGGCGGCTTTGCACTGCGGGCCAACTCGCCTAGCCATCTGGAGCAGATTGAAAGTTACGCCCCTGGCCACCAGGTCAGGTTCGGAAGCTTAAACTACACGGCCGATACCGCGGAGACTTGATCTTCGACAGATTCGAGCCTCTGCCTTGTGCGTCACACGGTCACGATGAGTACGATTTAGCTCTACCATCAGACAGGGTTCAGGAGATCGCACTGGCAGCCGCTCCGACCCTCAATTCGGAGCCAGTTGCGCCGTCCATGGACGGGTGGCTGGACCCCGCCACGGAGGCCTTACCCTCAATGGCGATCGAGCCAAACATCGACCTTACCCTGCACGAGAGCCGTGTTGTCAGACTGCCGGATCCTTCTCCGGCCACAGATTCCGAACCGCCTGTGCCCGTTCCTAGCGAATCCGATTGGGCGCCGATCATGGAGTTTACCTCCGCGGATATTTTTCAGCACTCGCCCTTTGGTGACATACTAAACTCATTGTCGTCGGCCTCCTGATTGGTGCCACGGGGCACATGCTGCAACTCCAACCCCCAGAATTGCTTCTCCATCCTGCGGACTTCCGCAAGGTAGGCTTCCATGTGCTCATCCTTCGGCTCGTACACCTTGTTGGAGAAATTGACAAGGAGCTGCGAATCGCCCTTGACGGTGAGGCGCTTCACCCCCAGGGCAGCTGCGGCCTTCAAGCCCGCTATTAAACCTTCATACTCCGCTATGTTGTTGGAGACCTTTTCACCTTGCTGGAAACAGAGCTGCACAGCATAATAGAGCTTGTCCTGAGTGGGCGATATAAGCACCGCCCCAGCCCCAGTGCCATGCCTGGAGAATGCCCCATCGAAGTGCATGACCCAGCCTTCTGGCGCTTCGCTTCCCGGGGACAGGGACCGATCCTCGTCAGCCTTGAGGCCTGGCGCCTCCGTCCATTCTGCCACAAAATCCGCCAACGCTACTCCCTTGATGACCCTGGTCGTGCTGAATTCGAGCTGAAACGCTTGCAGTTCTATGTTCCACTCAGCGACCCTTCCAGCTGAATTGGGGCTCCTGAGCACTCTCTCCAGGGGGTATGACGAGACGACCTTGATGGGGTGACCCTGAAAATAGTGCCGCAGCTTGCGCGAGGCCACCAGTAGCGCGAGGAGGAGTTTCTGAGGCATGGGGTACCGCGCCCTTGCATCCTGCAACACTGTGCTGACGAAGTACACTGGGTGCTCAACGAGGTGGAGTGCGTCAGTGCTGGTGGCTCCCTTAGGAGACCATGGCGCCTCTTGAGGCAATGAGGCCTCCTGAGACTGGCCATCTGGGAGAGGGGCCTCTTCCGCCTCCGGTGCGCCCCTCTGCGGCGGCTGATCCCCCTCAGCCGCTGTGGTGGTTTCTGCGGGCCTTCCCCGTTCCAGTTCTGCCTTGTCCCGGGCCGCTGCCGCGGTTTTGATTCGATGCTCCTCTCTGACTGCCACCAAGGCTGCTCTGGCGGAGTAGGGAGTGGCGGCGAGGTAAAGCACCAGGGGCTCTTGAGGGCGCGGAGCCACCATGACCGGTGGACTGGTCAGGTATCTCTTGAGATCCTGGAACGCCCTGTCGGCCTCTTCAGTCCACTCGAAGGGCCCCTTTTTCTTCATTAGCTGGAAGAAGGGTAGCGCTCGCTCCCCCAACTTGGAGATGAAGCGCCCCAGCGCGGTCACGCGCCCCGTGAGCTTCTGCATTTCTCTGAGGGTCTTTGGCGGGCTCATGTCTTCCACTACTTTGACCTTCTCCGGGTTAGCCTCGATGCCTCGGTGGGACACGAGGAAACCCAAGAGCTTGCCTGAGGGGACTCCGAACACGCACTTCTCTGGGTTGAGCCGTAGGTTCACTGCGTTGAGGCTCGCGAAGGTCTCCTCCAGGTCTTGTATCAAGGTTCTGGCCTCCCGAGATTTTACCACAATGTCGTCGACGTAAGCTTCAACATTCTTCCCGAGCTGCGGGCCCAAGGTGATGTGCATCAGCCATTGAAAGGTCGCCCCTGCATTACGCAGCCCGAATGGCATGCATGTGTAGCAGTACACCCCACACGGGGTTAGGAAGGCTGTCTTCTCGACGTCTTCGACCGCCATCTTGATCTGGTGATACCCATAGAAGGCATCCAAGAAGCACAACAGGTCGCATTCCGTAGTGGAATCGACGATCTGGTCGATGCGGGGGAGCGGGAACGGATCTTGCGGGCATGCTTTGTTGAGGTTGGTGAAGTCGACACACATGCGTTCCTTCCCCCCTTCTTTGGCACAACGACAGGGTTGGCCAACCAATCTGGGTATCGGACCTCGCGAATGACCCCAGCGGCCTCTCATTTGCGGGTCTCTTGGACGATGAAGGCCTGCTTTTCTGTGGACTGCCGCCTGGCCTTCTGCTTCACAGGGCGCACGTTGGGGCACACGTTGAGGTGATGCTCGATTACACTCCTGGGGATCCCTGCCAACTGGTCTGGCTCCCAAGCGAATACCTTTTTGTTTGCGCGCAGGAACCCGACCAGGGCCTCCTCCTGCTCGGGTTTGAGGTGGGCGCCTATGGTGAAAGTGGCGTTGGTGGACCCGTCTTCATCGACGGGTATCTGCTTGGTTTCTGCCTTGTCTTGGGTGAACAACTATTTCTTCTTGGCGGGCGCAGCTCCCTTGGGCTCGGGGGCTTCCAAGTCGGCGGGCTATGCCGATGCCGCTGTCTTGAAGACGAGCTTGAGCACCTGCAGAGCATCCCCGGTGTCCCCGTGCACGGTGAGGATACCGCTGCTCCCGGGCATCTTCATGAGGTTGTACGCCGGGTGCGTCACGGCCATGAACTGGGCCAGCGCTGGGTAGCCGAGGATGGCGTTGTAGGGGAGGCCGATGGGGGCGATGTCGAAATCGACCAGCTCCGTGCGGAAGTTGTCGTAGGTGCCGAAGGTTACTGGGAGCCAGATCTGTCCCAAGGAGCTGGACGATCTGCCCCCCACGCCTGAGAAGGGCCGGCTGGGTTGCAGCCGTTCTAGGGGTATGGAGAGGAGGTTGAAGGCCTCGGCCGAGAGCATGCTGAGGCCCACGCCGCCATCAATGAGGGTTCTGGTGACCGCCACCTGGCAGATGGTGGGGGTGCACAACATGGGGAGTGTGCCCGAGCAGGCCGAGTTGGAGGGGTGGTCCTCCGAGCTGAAGGTCAGGCTGGTCTCGGGTGCCGCCCGATCCAGGGGAGCCCCCTGCCACGTGGAAGCGGCGCTGACCCGGCGGATGAACGGCTTGACGTGGTGACTTGTGGGCGGCGCCTGCGAGCCGCCCAGGAGGGCCGCGACGACCGGGGGTGTTGGTGTAGCGCGATGGGACGGCGCAGGAGAGCCCCCTGCGGCGCGGACGAGCTCGGCGATGCGGTCGAGCCATTCTTCGTAGACGTCGTCGGTGGGACGGTAGCGCAGGAGCTCGTTTGCCGCGATGAGTGCAGCCCGAGCCTCCATGGGCGCGCGGAGCGCGCGGGACGAAGATCCAGCCGGGGCGAGCGAGGGAGTTGCGGTGCGGCCGTCTTGCCGCACGGACGGATGCTGAGACGATGCTTGCTGCTCATCCCCCGCCGGGCCAGTGGCGGCGTTGACGGCAGGTGACGGGGAACAACGAGGACGCCCGCCGACAGGGGCCGTCTGGGCGACGCAGGAAGCGAGAGCGGCCCGGCACTCCGCGCGGGCCCGACGAGCGTCAGACATGAGCGTGATGGTCGGAGGAGAACGGGGTGGTGGAAGACGAATTCCGGCGCACCCCTACCCGGTGCACCAAATGTCGGATTTCGGGTTCCGGCAGACCCTTGAGGTTCGAACGCTGGGGTGCACGCGAAGATTTCGCCTCCTACCTAACTGCTCCCCCCCGCCATGCTAGGATCTGAACTACGAAAAGAACAACACAAGGGACACAGGGTTTATACTGGTTCGGGCCACCGTTGTGGTGTAATACCCTACTCCAGTGTGTGGTGTGGTGGATTGCCTCTTGGGCGGATGATGATGAACAATACAAGGAAGAACAGCCTCGCGAGGGTATGTTCTTGGCTGGGGCGATGAACTACTGGGAGGAGTTCAGCCACCTTTCTATCTCTCTCTCCGCTTCCAACCCACCGACTTGTCGAGAGCCCCTGCTATGTGGGTGGCTGGTCCTATTTATAGAGGCCCTGGTCCTCTTCCCAAATATCGAGCGGGAAGGGAGCCAACAATGGCGGGCTAATTTGAAGGGGGACAGCAAGTATCAGCTATCCTGACAAAAGTAGTCTTCGTCTGCACAAAGCTCTGGTGGTGACGCCGTCTTGGGCTCCACGGTGACCTCCTCTCGTAATCCTCCTGGTCTTGGTCTCGTTGCACCGAAATGGCAACCTTTGCCTGATGCCTCGGTACTCCGCGGCTGCGCTTGCCTCCTTTGCACCAAAGAGGAAAGGAGGACGCTGCGCGGGCTGGCACCCGCCTGGTGCCCTTGGTCGTCATGGCTTGCGTCACGGGCGCCTCGTGAGGTACCCCGCCTTGATCTCTCCGCCTCCTCGTGAGCCAGCCTGACGAGGCCGTGCCTGAGGAAGCTCTGCGTCGTCCGCCCCGCGAGGCTTGGCCCCTCGCGAGGGTCTTGGGTTTGTGCTGGTGAAGGTGGGCCGTGCTGGGCCCCCCTTTGAGCCACGCCGCAGGCCACAGGCAGGCAAGTCTGGGGACCCCCGTTCCCAAAACACCGACAGTTTCAAACCCATAAACATAGAATCATACGAAGGCACGGCAGATCCTGCGGTATGGATCGAGGATTTCCTCCTGCACATCCACATGGCCCACGGTGATGACCTACACGCAATCAAATACCTCCCACTCAAACTTAAAGGACCAGCTCGGCATTGGCTTAATAGCTTGCCAGCAGAGTCCATTGGCTGTTGGGAAGATCTGGAAGCCGCATTCCTCGACAACTTTCAGGGCACTTATGTGCGACCCCCAGACGCCGATGACCTGAGCCATATAATTCAGCAGCCAGAGGAATGGGCCAGGCAATTCTGGACACGGTTCCTAACAAAGAAAAATCAAATCGTCGACTGTCCGGATGCAGAGGCCCTAACAGGTTTTAAACACAACATCCGTGACAAGTGGCTAGCCCGGCACCTTGGTCAGGAAAAGCCGAAATCTATGGCAGCCCTCATGACACTCATGACCCGCTTTTGTGCGGGAGAAGACAGCTGGCTGGCTCGCAGTAATAACATATCAAAGAACCGTGGTACTTCGGATACCAAGGATGGCACACTACAAGAAAAACCGCTTGTAGAGACGCCATATTCCATAGCTAGAGACACGGTATTTCATCTCTAGGCAACCATAGAGTCGACTTAGTAAAGCATCTTTGGAGCGTCTCCTCATGGACCGTCTCAAAACATGTAGACACGCTAGCTAAGCGTGTGTACATGGCATGAGACGCTATATTGGGATGTTAAAAAGCGTCCCTAGATATGAGGCGCTATATTGGGGCGTTGAAAAGCATCCCTAGATATGAGGCACTATATTGGGTCGTTCAAAAGTGTCCATAGATATGAGACACTATATTGAGATGTTCAAAAGCATATCTAGGTATGTAGAGTCGTTTTGTTAGATGCGCTTATCTCGTCTCTACTCGTAGAGCCTTTTCATTCATCATGGGCCCTAACCCCATTCTTGTACATGCTATGTAGAGACGCTATATTCATCTCTAAATATAAACAAACTTTTTGTAACTACGTAATATTTAACTCTAAAAATTATTTGAGTTATTTTGAATTTGTATTTCACCATTTCAAATCCAGTTATTTCATCAGAACACATGCTTGTGCAGAATGATCAACAAATATTGTTATATAAAGGTATCCACTCATATCACGAGTCACATTCATAGGCAACAAATGTTATATAAAGGGATCATCCCGTATCACCAATTGTATTCAGAAGCATCTCATTTGCACAATTTCAATAAGGATCAAACACCTTGAGTTCAGAACCGAATCAAATTAGATATTCATATGAAAGATGCAAATAATTAAGAGAAGATGGTACAACCAGAACAAAGTTTTCCTATAAAGCTAAATCCTTTAAAAAATACAATATTTGTCCATTTAAAAAGTATTTCTTCTGTAGTTGTTCTTCGCTCCTACAATGCACTCCTTCTCTAATTAATCTTTAGCTACCCTGAAAAAGGAATTTAACACAGAAAACATTAGAATGTAAGCTTTAAGAGCAGTGTGTGAAGAAATGTACTTTGATGAAATTGTAAGAGATGTATCAGTGTTTGGTGGCTTTTTGGAGGCTGTGTAGGAGTGGTTGGGATTGATTTTTTCTTAAAAACACAATGATTCTTCATAAATAATAAATCTTAAATATGTACATTGAAGCATAATCGATGATTGTATGAAAGTGTACTTACGTGTGATCGAGGCCATGCAATAACATAACTAATAGCATCCCAAACTGTTCGGAATTTGTCATACGGTCTAACCAGTGTCTCATCTCCATGTCTTGAAACATCGAGAATAGAAACTGCTACATATTGCTCTCCAAGCATGTTTCCTCCAACCACATATGTTTTATCCCTACTCTCTGAAGTTCCTTCGGCCACATATTTATTTTTACTTCTCAGGTTCAACGAAAACAACAAAACTTTCATTTTATCTTATGTTTTCAAGAAATGAAACGTTCATTGTCACAAACCATGGAATATTTCACTCTATGCAAAAATGGACGATTACACATGAAGTTAGACCAACTAACTATTCTAACCATTCATCATTCTATGACGCAAATTAGCTGTACACTTGATTCAGCACCACCTTGCTTGGCCGCATAACTATTTTCAGCATGATCATTCTATGATTCAGGACCATCATGTGCTTTCTAGTTGTGGTTTAGTTCAGTTTAAACTTATAAAAACATAGACATTGTTTGATAACAAAGTAGAAATTTATGCGCGAGCACGGACACACACACACACCCACCCCTTAGCAACTATGTGTTTATCTGGTGAAGATAAGCTGGTGCAACCCTCTTTAGCTCTCACCCAATTGCTAGGATGCAATTCCTCGTTAGTGAACTGCTTGTCTGATAAAGTTGATTCTACACAGCCTTATCAATTTTTCAATGTGTGCTTTCTAGAGTTGAGGTTCAGTTTGGTTGTAAGTAAACATATACAAAACATAGACATTGTGTGAAAACAAAGTAGAATTTTTTGCACAACAGACACACCTTAGCAACCATGTGATCATGTGGTATAGGAAAATGGTGTAATCCTCTTCGGTTGATTTTGCACAACCTTGATTGTCCCTATAGAACTTTTTAATGTGTGCTTTCTAAAGTTGAGGTTCAGTTCAGTACTACATAAACATACACAAAACATAGGCTATGTTTGATAACGAGGCAGAAAATTATGCACACATGCACCTTAGCAACCATGTGTGTAGGGTTGGAATTCGAGCCGAGTCGAGCCAGCTCGGCTCGACTCGCTAGAGCTCGTTTCGTTAACGATCTAGCTCGACTCGACTCGTTATTATAACGAGCTCAAATCCAAGATTGGCTCGACTCGTATAACTCGCGAGCTGACTCGTTTAGCTTGTTAAGCTCGTTAAAGATATGAACATAAAACCCTCAAAAATTATAAAAATGATTATGTATATATTAAACATATATATCACTAACAATAGTAATTTCCTTCTAACGCTTGAGTCTCCTAGGCGGTTGGGCCTTCAACGGCTAGCCCTTGTGTTGTGCACCTAGGACATAGGGTGCTGAGTGGCTGATCTTATTTTTGTATTGGGAGTGGCTGATCTTTTGTACCGAGCCTAACGAGTTACACGAGTACTCGTGAGATTGGCTTGTTTAACTTGGTCTATAAACGATCTTAAACTAAAGCTTGGCTTGACTCGTTATTCTTTGAGTTCGAGTCGATTCGAGCCGAGTCACGAGCTACTCGTTTAGCTCACGAGCTCCGAGCTTTTTTTCCAGCCCTACATGTGTGGTAAAGATAAACCATTGCAATCCTCCTTGGTTCTTGCAGAAAAGCTACGATGCAATTCCTAGGTAGTGATCTGCTTGTACGGTAAAGTTAACTCTGCACTTCCTTGAGTGGCCCTATCAGACTTCTTAATGTGTGCTTTCTACAGTTGAGGTTTCATTCGTTTATTAGTAAACTTATGCAAAACATATGCATTTTCTAATAATGAAGCAGCAATTTTATGCACACACACACACACACCTTAGAAACCATTTTTTCATGTGGTAATGATAAACCGGTGTAACACTCTTTGGATCTCACACAATTGCTAAGATGTAGTTCCTGCAACTTATGACGAACAATTCTTTTAAGTATGAGAATAAACCAGAATATCTATTAGCGAAGAAACTATTATATCACCTGCATAGCACTCAATGGAGCATGCATATTGCCAGGTGATCTTTCAACTATGTTATGTGATTCATTTGGGAGGTCATTGCCAGCAACTCTTTCTTTGAGATCAACCTGAAACAAGAACATGACAATAGTATATTAATACTCATACTTTTATCATTGCAGAAAGAAATTTGGTTTAAATAACAACTTCATAACTTCCCGCTGTTACAAATCCATTTCTCCAATCCTCTCTCGGGGAATTTTTGCTTCACGTATGAGCGCATCATAGCAAACTCGACCGTCATGTTTTCTGCATTATCTCCTAGTGCCCACGGTGCAAATTGAACATTTCCTTCTTTCTCAGAATGTTGTACAAAAGTCAGTCCCTTAGAAACTTTTATTCCGCTCCAATACTTATCAACATAATACCCTCAAAGTTCTTTCGCCTCTTCGCCATGCATACTTGTAAATACTTCTCTATAATCATTGAATGAAAGGCATTGTTATCTTTCTTTCTTTCTTCAAGTTTCTCCTATTGAAATAAATACAAACAACTCATTACACTAAGTTTAAATTAAAACCTTTACTTTAATCACAAGTAGAAGTACACCATCACTATGTTTGTCTTCGCAATTTTGTATTTACCGTCCTTCTTCTTATGAGCTTCATCCCTTAGTTCAATCTTGCTAACCTCTCGAGTGCTCTTGATTTCCTGTACAAATTAAGTAAATTAGAATGTTTGGTGTTCTTTTTGCATAATTTCTGGTAGAAAAACACATCCAGTCAATAATAATGTCACCAAACTAGTTATGTATGCTAGATTAAGTATGAGAATAGAACACATAACCATGCGTCAATCCTGGCACCAAAAACCAACAAGAGTATCCTAGTCATGTTCATTAACACCTTTGGGAACACCTGCTATAATATCAGCCAAAGCCTCTTATCATGCTTGAAATATTTATTCTTCAACTGACACTTATACAGTCTCCATTTTTTTAATAGTCAATAGGATCCAGTCTCATGTAAGTTGTCTCATCTCATTGGGGTAGATAAATTTCTCCTTCAAAAATTAAAATTGGCAGTCAGCAATGTCAAATTAACAGTATTGAACAGTGCATGAATTAAACAAGATACAGAACAGTGGATCGGCGTGTTTTGCGGCAGAGAACATTCAATGCAAAACTCTAGAGGGATGGCATGATACAGAAGAGTGAATCGGCGTGTTTTGCGGTAGAGAACGTTCAATGCAAAACTCTAGAGGGACGGCTTCTTTTATTTAACTTATGAAGCATATGGGTATATACAGTAACAAATCTTCCTTTTATGTTAGTTGGGAATTGTAAAAATATAACTTGTGCGAGGTTCAAATGGGCAGAAGATTGAAAAAAGCTTTAGGGTTATCAAAAATGGTTTTACATGTGCAGCTAAGTATACTGTTTTGGTTTAACAAAATTTGTTCATGTATAATTTTTTATCAATTTTGTTCTTCTTGTAAAATAACAGAGTACGTTGCAGCTGTATAACCAAACAATATCATGTTTTAAACTCCAGCGTAAATGTAATCTGAGGTTATTTGGACAGTCTATCTAACACCAATTGTACAACTGTTGAGTTTTGCCATATAAAACTAGATTGTACCAAACAGTTGCTCACATATTTTCAAGAAAATATGTTAGAATTGAATCCTAGGCAAGTAAACAATTCACCAAACAGTTGGAGTGCATTGCCTACAGGAAGGAAGTAAGGAGACCAATAAGAAGAGGATCGAGACTTGAGATGCATAAATAGAGGAGACCACTTTGGTTGATTTGATGATAAAACTGCAGGGGCTATGGGAATCAAGGATCACCTGCTTGGTGGGGTGGAGGCTGAAGATGCTGGATGAAGACGAGAGCTGCTTATGGGGCGATCGATGTAGCGACGGAACGCACGGCGGAACTTTGGGTGAAGGATGAGACCGCCATGGACGCGGCTTCGTGACAGCGAGCATGACGTCCGGAGAAGCACGACTTCGTGACGGTAAGGACGACAGTGTTGACGGGTATCCAACTAGCGAGCTTGCCGATGGAGGAAAACTGGAGCCGGTGCCGGGATGAGCAAGCGGCAGCAGGCAGAGCAAGGGGCGGAGGGCACCCCTTGAGGGTGAGGCTTCCACTGCGTGGGGTGCGGGAATGGGCGGTGTGCGCGATGGTGATGCCGGCGTAGATTGGAGTCGGGTGGTTGGATGAATGGGGAGGTGGGGGAGATGGTGGCGAGGAAAGTTATCCGGCGACACATACGGAGATAAAGTTGATTAAATGCAAATAATCTGGGAACGCCAGATTTGGTTAAGTGCAAATAGTTTTTTTTGCGTGAAAAGTGCAAATACTTTGGGAGCGCCAAGTAACCACATATATGGATACATATTTTTTAGGTGTATTTTTATCGGATAAATATTTTTTT
Organism: Triticum urartu; assembly: GCF_003073215.2. NCBI lineage: Eukaryota > Viridiplantae > Streptophyta > Magnoliopsida > Poales > Poaceae > Triticum > Triticum urartu. Next base: position 583,526,499 of record NC_053024.1, read on the forward strand.
AACACAGCACATACGCAAGTGCTCATACATAAGCGTATACACTCACCCCTATGAACGCACACACGCACACCCTACCCCTATGAACACCTCTGAGACTGAGACGACATATTATCTTGAGATTTACGAAGTCACGTAGGCGCATCGTCATCGACAGGAGCGTCTCCTCCAACTGAAAGCGCATCGCCGAAAATTCAGAATAAATCCAGGAATAATACGAGCACCAGGACTTGAACCCTGGTGGATCAGGGATACCACTGTCCCTCTAACCATCCAACCACAGATTGGTTTGCATCGGATAAATCTACATTCTTTGTTCTTTTTCAGGAAGGATCAAACTTTATTGGATAATATACGCATGAAGAAAATTTCCACATAGTTTTAATAAGAAACTATAAAGCCAGTGGTAGATCGAAGGGGCGGAGTGTGACTCAAAAAACAAGGATGTCACTATAATCCATGGACGCGTCCGAAGACACACATATGGGAGTCGGTCATCCTCTACAGTATCTGAAACACCTGTGCGCATTTCAAACATAAATTGAACCAAACGTTGAAATTTTATGCAAACCAGACAAGTTTCATGCAAACCTGTTAAAAGTATGATACATTTACATAAACCGGGCGAGGACAAACACAGAGTCCTCCTCGCCGATCTTGATTGTTAAGATTTTGTATTTGTATTAGTTTGTGGTTTCTGGTATATGCCATGTAAACCTCCTATTTGTACAGGATTTCATCTTATAAATATATAGGTACATGCCATCCTTCACAACTAGCATGCTCGCTACCGCATGCCTTCTTCACCAATGGGGGAGGGTGGTTCTCTCTACCTCCCTAATCGGGCAGGATTCCCCGACTTCCCTTGCCCTCGGTAATGTCGTCGAACCAGTGGTGGTCGATCGATGCTCCTTTCGCGGTTAATTGTGTCTGTCAGTACCTCCACTCACCTCATGATTCGCATGTCCTAAGAGGGGAAAGACAAAGGCAGGCGACAAGAAGGCGATCGCTGGCCGGTAAGTAGATGGGCGGCTCTTCGACAGGAGGTAGTGGAATATCCAAACCTTAGAAGACCATTTATTTGATGCCGCTCCTAGCACTACCCGGGGGGGGGGGGTGCTTGGATGGGTCCTAAAAAACATGAAGATTGGGTCTCACACACTCTAGCAAGGGAGCAAGCCGACGACACGAAAGATGGCTCCATATTGAGTGTAAAAAAATGTATGAGAATTCTGAAAGTTTCCGCTGGTTCCCAAAACCTGCGAAATATGAGGCAGAAGACCATTTTGGAAAACAATTTTTTTTCAAAAAACTTGGTAACGTTTCGAAGAAAAGGAACTACTCTTCCCTCTAAAACCGAAGGACGAGACTTTCAACAAACAAAGAAGTGAATTGAAGCCTTCCTTTTCGGCCGGGAGATGTCAGGGATGGCTC